>NW_026899538.1:0-83817 GCF_033153095.1 Gastrolobium bilobum
GTTGAACCCGTTCGTAATGTCAAAGTAGCTAATTGTCTCCAGATTTGATGCCCTTCGGCTCCATTCCATGAAAGTCTTGATAGCTAAATTTATATCACTGTAAGTTCAAACACCATTGAATGACATGACTGTAACAGTTATTATATTTTTTATGTAGACAATACAATAATACCTTTTCACCTACAAAAATAATCTTAAAATAGTCCATGTCTGTTTATCACCATCATGTAACCATACAACTTTAAAGCAGGTAGGGATTACATATTGAGGTAGGTGTAATAAAAAACAGCATACCTGTTGCATCCCTAATGTGCAGGTACCCTTAACATAATACATATCAATTTATAGCATTAGTAATAGATGAGGTGTCCAAAACGAATGTGGCTGTCGTCAAGACCCTTTCCCTTGTCATATATATTCGCTTATGCAGATCATCCCAAACTTACCAAAAGCAGTATGGTTTACAATTCCAGCACATGCATCCACTGATTAGCATTATTCATGATGTGCCATTTTTCCCAATTTCTTTGTAATCTTGGTAGCACACAGTGAAGCTATTTCTACTGTCCGAAATCCATATAAAACCACACCAAAAGGTACCATACAGAGGATGGCTGTATACACAAACCCTTCAAAAAAACTTACCACCTATGTTTATAGAGAATTAGACAACAAATCAGCCAGGAGACACTTCCTTTGCTGATCATTGCATTGCATGAAGACATCTGTCAAAGTTGTATCCTTTCCCAACTGCACCGCAAGTTTAACCATCTGTGAATCAGTAAGATCTCCAATTTTTCCCAGCTCTTCCATAATAGACATCCGTCTTTTACTCCCATTAGCTTGATGCTGAAAGCATGAAACCAGCTTCTCAATACCTTCGCGGTAGTTCTGATTTATATCTTTCATTACATCAACTATTGGAGCAACCAATTAATCTTCTTGTCTGTCACGTTTCTTTCCCTTTTTGGCAGTGGCAGTAGACACATCTGTGGGTGGCACAATTTCTTCAATTGGGACTTCAGGTTCCACTGGATCTGCTAATGGTGTGGGTATGTAGTCCCCACTGAGGTCTAGATCGTCGTAAAATGCTTGATCACTCTCTGCATTGCATGCCGAATTTGACTCCATGACATTGACTGATTGTCCCATTGTCTCTGCATTACCTCCGGTTGCTGCATCCTTGCCAAATATGGATCCCAAAATATCATAGTGGGGGAAAGGCTTGTTGTAAAGGCCCTTTGCAGTTGGGTGAGACTGCGGATAAACAAGTCAGTTAAACACCGAATACAAAAACAAAACAAAGGATAAAGCAATGCATAAGTAAACAAATAACTTCAAACACCTTCACCTTACACCAGTCATCAAATATTTCCTTCTCGACGTCAATCATTTTCTTAGAGTCGTTCCATCCGAAACCACTTCCACCAGAACCTCCAGTCATTTCATAAATGGCATTGTATTGTTTTTTCAACAATTTCACCCTGGAGGTGATGTGAGGGATGGCTTTAAGTGAACAATGCGGTATCTTGAGATGCATCATCCTCTCAATTGCATTAGAGAAACCTTGTTTGAACCCGTTCTCACCTCTCCAAAGATGTGCAATGTCAGCCATACATTCGACCAAGATCTTATCTTCCTCGGCAGTCCAAGTGTGATTACGTTTGTTTCTGAAACTCTGACTTTCCTCCATACTTCAAATTTTAGTGTTCCACGGTTGTACCTGCGATAAACATTTTCAAAATCAGTACACTTACTATGTCCATAGTTGTCTGCCATAAAAGTAACACGATTTAAATAAGTAACATGACCAAGTTATAAACACTCCTTAACATAAACTAACGAATAATCAATAAGTACAGTACAGGGACAATATGTTTGTCAAAGGCTTTAATATTACAACATAAACGCAAATAGCTTGAAAAGTACATAACGTGACAATGGAAACAAAATAAACATTGCAAAATGATTGATATCAATCTCTGTTCATATTCAAACACGATTCCTCCAGGTGTTAAACATGTCATGTGCCATTTCATCCCTGCGCAGTGTCCATGCATTAGATGACTCAACATGTGTGATGAATTCAAGTCCTCCCATGTTATCTTCAACGTGTTGCATATAAACTTCTTCACCGTCCAATGGGTCCACTGCCATCTCTCTCCGTATGTGGTTATGAAGCAAGCAACATGCGCTAATAATCCTGCATTGAGTTTTAACGGGATAAAAGGACTTCGATCGGACAATAGCCCAACGCCCCTTAAATATCCCGAAGCAACGTTCAATGACATTCCTTGCAGAGGAATGTTTCATATTAAAAAATTCTTGGGCTGTCCTTGGTTGGGCACCGTGCCTCCATTCACTAAGATGATATCGTTGTCCTCTATATGGCGTAAGGAAACCTTCCCCATTCATGTAACCAGCATCACCTAGGTAATAGTATCCTACATCACAAGTTACAGTTAACTTATATCAAAACATATAATACGGTAAGTAAAATAACTGACCCACAACTGTGATGTCATGTCAATGAGTCATAGTGCTTACCTTTAGGAACCTTCAAACCGTCTGGACGACTTATGGCATCTCTTAGAACCCTAGAATCTGCAGTTGATCCCTCCCAACCAGGCAAGACGAAAATAAACTGACCATCTTGAGAACAAACCCCTAAAACATTAGTTGCTATGTCACCCTTTCTAGTCCGGTATCTGGCCTTGTCCGCCAATAAGGGGTTGCACTTTATGTGTGTCCCATCAAGTGCTCCCAAACAATTCTATAATTCAATTTAGAATATTAGTAACACGCACACTTGATTGGTGACTCAAAATGTATAGCATGAATTAGGGTTCACGTGGACTAGTAACTTACCTTGAACCACTTCCACTTATCATCGGTCGAATTTTCCAGGATTGGCTCAGGTCGTTTTAGTAGAACATTATGACAACGTAACACTGCAAGCAAAACATTAGAGAACTGTCTACTAATGGTTTCTCCGGATCTCATGAATTGTCTTTTAATTATCCTGTTCTTCACATCGTGGGCCAATATGTGAAGAAATATTGCAACCATCTCCTCTACACCCATATGGCTCGTCGGTTGAAGTTTACCAACAGTTTTAAGCAACCCACACAAGTTATGAAAACACCTCATGTCCATCCTTGTATTCTCTATACACGCCGTGTCACTTATGTGAACAATCCTAAGGAAGTTTACTTCCCTTGCTCTAGCCCTCCCACGATGGTCCAATGACACTCTCCTGCGTCTATTTCTCCGGTTTTCAGCAATGCGTAACATAACAGCACATATACTGACAAACATGTTAGTCAGTTGATGCAAAGACTCCAAATGAGTAATGAGTACGAGTATGACAGTAAACTCCATTCCATTGTCGATGGTCATTATCTAACACGTGAAGACAAACAGATTCAGTTAAGTAATTACCTTCAAAAAAATAAATATCATGGCTGTTATAAACGAATTTATCATATATTTCTTACTCTTCAATATTGCAAATGCATGCAGCAAGCAGAGGATAGAATCCACACCACAACCCTTTTCCTCTCAGCGAAAACGACTACTATATACTTCTGTTCTTTTCTAATAATTAGTTAATTACCATGCTTGCAAACTAGTAACTAGATGAGAAAAATTTGGTCCACATATATAAGACAAGATGCTTAATATTGATGTTAGAGTAAACACCCTTTTTAGTCCCTGGCAATATCTACGAAGTCCTTTTCAGTCCCTGGCAATAAAAAAGGACCAAATTGGTCCCTGAAAGTACAAGAAAAGGGCCACTCTACATATTTGGGAGTTGACATAAGGACTAACATGGCCCTTTTTTTGTAATTTCAGGGACCAATTTGGTCCTTTTTTATTGCCAGGGACTAAAAAGGATTTCGTAGATATTGACATGGACTAAAAAGGGTGTTTACTCTTGATGTTATCTTATTATATTTACATGTTGGGTATTATTTTGTACAACTTTGTGATTGCATGTTAAAAGGAAAGAGGACAATGATTGTCAATTACACGTTACAAAAAAAATTACATTAGTTTTCCTCTATTAATTATGTACAAGTTCGTACACCTTTAGCTGTGTAAAAAAATTGCAAACAAAGTAATGTCTGCTTATAATTGTTGACATAAGAAGCCATCTTTTATTTCTACCTAATCTCTTTTCTTTAATGCAGAATTGAAAGCTACGTTGAGTTCTCCTATACACAAAGGTAATCAATTCAATTTTTATTTCGTAATAATTTATGATCAGCTCTTCAAAACCATTTAAAAAATATTTCAAACTTGAGAAGAGTAAGTACACCTTTATTAACCTTTTATTTTCCATTTTTTCCGATCTTCTTTTCTAGATAGTGATGGAGTGAGGGAAATAAATTAACGAGCCTTTAACTGCGTTGATTTGAATGATCGAGAGCCACTACATATAAGGTAACATTTTTTTTTTACCAAAACGAATACAAGTGTTGATCAACTTGCTCAGCTATCATTCTCTTCAGAAAAAATGTTGTCTAAGAAAAGTCCAAGGTAATTAAGAAGAGTGAGGGACAAGGGTTTCTTTAACGTGTAAGATATGATTTATGTAGAGATCTGAATATTCATCTTAAGACTTATTAAAGTTCAATTATAGATTATGAGCAGGCTTTTGTTTATCAATCAGTTTTCTGTTCATGGTAATGGGTTGTTGATTTTACAATACTCTTCTTCATTGCAAAAGTAGCAAAACAAGTAAACTTGTATTGATAGGCAAGGATGGAAAATTATTCCCAGCACAACCAGGACTTATCCTTGCAAATCAACCCTCCAAACAGCAAACCCACATCAAGTTGGAGGAGAAGTACTACAACAGAAGAAGACATAGACTTGGGGTTTTGGAAGACAGCTTTGGACTCTACAAACTCCTTATCATCATCACCATCAATGTCCAAAAAGGATACTTGCTTTGATCATGACCTCTCCCTCTCTAATCCAAAGGCTACAGATTCCAAAAACTCCAACCTCATTCATCACTTCCAAAACGGTAATGCCAATCCCTTCCAAACATTTCAGCAAAACCATTACTTCCACAACCAGCCACTTTTCAACCACCAACAACAAGAACAACCACAAATCCAAAGCCTAAGCCAAGAACTTGGTTTTCTCAGACCCATCCAAGGAATCCCAGTATACCAAAACCCTCCTCCTATGCCATTATCTCAACAACAACATCAACATCAACATCATCACAACATGATAATTTTTTAATATTATTAACATAACATTCAAGACCTACTTCCCATAAACCCAAACTTAATAAATCATTTTAAAAAAGGTTGAATGTCACAAGGGTCCATAAAATAAGCTTATGAATATATTTTATAACAATGGATCAATTATAGGAGATGACAAAATGAAAAATTTAACTTCTACGTAAAAATTCAACAAATAAGATATACATGCAGCTAACACCACTTACTTGATCTGAGAATGAACTTCAAGTGATGGGGAAGTAGGATGCAGCTAACACCACCGTGTACCGAAAGACAGAGGATGGTTCCAAAAATATAACTGAACGAGCTTCAAGTGATGTGGTTGTGCTGAGTTACTCTTTTGCAAAATGGCAGAGCAGATACAAACGCAAATTAGATGGGGGGAAATCTCACAAAAAGCTCCATCATTGGTCAATGAGTCTCATTTTTAATTGGTTTTTATAAAGCCAAAAATTTTAGAATACGAATTCTCCTTGAATTTTATACAAAAACACACATATCATATAATAACAGAAACATCTCCATGTGTAGAACAAAATTCTCAATTCAAATGGAAAACAAAAAAAAATCATGACATGCAAAATTTCAAATAAAAGGCAGCCAAGTAATCTAGATGAGAATATGCCTTGTGGGGAAGATAGTTGTCCACTTTAGACTAACCCCATTCGCTCTATTGCCCCTTGGGTTAAAGATACAGGGAAAGCTTTTGAATTAAAAATCTGTAAAACGGTTTAGGCCAGAAATTAATGTTTACCCGTGAAGAACTATTACAAGAACAAACATGTTTTACTCCTATAAGGTGTGGTTTGTCATAACTTTCTTTCCGTTCAGCAATTTTAACCATTGTTAATATTTTTATATTTACAACTTTGGACAGAAAGAGGATGAACATAACTCGAGACAGTAATCTAGCTGAGTGGAAGATAAGCTATTTTTCATTTTTACAAACGATTACGAATCATCAACACATCATGTTCCATAAACAAAAAGAAGTTGGGTGAGATCGAAGGTAATGGAAAGCAAACCTTCTGAAGCTACTTGCTGGAAAGTGAGATCGACAACCACCATGCACCACCTTGCTTTCTTCCGGTCCTCATTTGCGGGAAGGTGCTCTAAGGAAGACACGCCCTAAGCTGCTGACCACACACTGAAGATTGGCATCGTATCATCTCTGTACTAGTTTGAAAGGGTATATTGGTTACAAAAAAAAATAGGACAAACAGTGGTTTAGCGTGGTTTTACAAAAACCCACTTTGCAAAACGCTTTTCAAACAGTACAGAAACATGTCATTTTCCATTTAAATTGAAAAAACTATGTATTTTGGATAACCAGCTTTTGGTGAGAATCTATTCAACCAAACACATCTATCCTGGAATCCTTCTCTCACTTGCCTAGGAAAATTTTAGAAAGACCCCAACCAAACACCACCTAAACTCATGCAAATCTCCAAGAATCATGTGAAAGAGAGTGGAAACTTACCACCAATGATCACACAATAGAGGAATGAGTGTTCCTCAAGCTTCCATGGAGGTAGAAACTCCCAAAACACCACACTTTCACAAAAGGGGCGAATTTTGAGGGATGATATCTCTCTCCACCAAGACTCCCACTCAAAACAAAGCTAGGATTATGAAAGAGGGGAAGAATCTAAGTGGTTTAGGCTTTGGAATCATCCAATTTGGTTGAGGGATGGTGGTTCTTTGGATTTCTCCCTTTCTCCATTTCTCTCTTCCTTCTCTCTTCTTTCCTCTCTTCTTTCCCTTCTTTTTTCTTCTCTGGAGCACGACGGGAAAGGGGGGTCTTTGGGTTCTTTTTTTTAATAGGTTAGTCACTTAACATAGTTAAGTGGAAATCATGTGGGTACGGGTTCATCTATCTATTCAACTCCATTAATTACCAAACTTTACCCAAAAGTCTGGAATATTATTCTAGGAATATTTATAAATTTTATTTTTATATTTTGGGCACTTTCGCCAGTACCCATTTATACCCCTTAATTTTCACTGAGTATACTTTTTAACTCCAAAGTGACTCAGATTCATTTAATTAAGCCTTATACTTAATTTTACTCACTAAAACATGCTTAATTATTTAATTAAAATTAATCAATTAAATGCTTAAGTTTGGGGTATTATAATTTTGGTTGGAATCCAGGCTGATATTGAAATTGCGGGTTAAGGTAGAACTTACGCAAAATATAACTACCAGAAAATCTTGAATAAATGTAGGTTGTGATTTTTTTCCCTCCGAATTGTTTCATGGTGAACTAGTATCTTCTTGTCAAAATCTTCCGACATTAGATCAATGCAATGTGCTGCACATGGTGTCCAGTACAACTTTTCCCTTTTTTCCATCAACATCTCTCTAGCAGCTTTGTAATTTGCTGCATTATCCGTCACAACTTGCATAACATTTTCTTCACCAACCTCCATAACAACATCATCAATCATCTTAAAAACTTTATCATCAGTCTTGGATATGTCAGATGCATCAATAGATTTCAGAAAAATAGTTCCCATAGGGCTATTCACTAGAAAATTTATGATTGTCCTCCTTCTTGTGTCAGTCCACCCATCAGTCATTAATGTGCACCCTATTTTCTTCCATTGAGCTCTATGTTCCTCAATAACCTCCATTGTCAAATTGTACTGAATCTTTAAATATTTGACCCTGACCTCGTGGTAAGATGGTGGCTTAAATCCCAAGCCATGTCTTGAAATTGATTCACATGTTTTGATGAATTCATCACTCTTTATTACATTGAATGGAATGGCATTATTGTAGAAAAATAAAGCCAAATCTTGACATGCTTCATCTCTCAAATTCTTCTTGTAGTATTGATGGTATTTTGAGTTATACCTCTTTTCTTGAAAATAGGCTCTTCCCCTTTTCTTTTTCCACTAGGCTCTTCTTCTTGTGTGCTTGTTTTTCTTAATAATCTTTCTTGCAAAGAGACTACAATTTCCCACATTTGTTTTTGAACTTCAACACTAACAGATTTACATGCTTCAACATCCTTTTGGGTTCATGCCAAATGATGTTTCAATCGATAAATCCCTCTGGTTACGATCTTGTTACAATACTTACATTGTATTTTTCTACCACTTTCATCAAGTGGTATACCATGTTGCCATCCCATGTCATTTCTATTTCCAGCCGCATTCCTATGTGTTTTTGTTCCTTTATTGGTGGCTACAATTGTCTGAGACTCGGGAGTATTATTACTAGTAGAAGCACCATAACTTGAGGCCATATTCAATGCTAATTTTTGACAAAAATCATAAGCAAATAATCAACATATTAACATAATTGTTGGTTAGTGAAATACAAGGTATAATTTAAGAAACATATAATTCATGCGAAAGAATCAGTTGGAAACAGCCCCATGAGAAAAAAAAAGATACAAGGGAATTATTGAACAACAAAAAAGGTGTCCTGGCAACGCTACTTTCATCCAAAATTGGAATTAGTGAGATCACAAAAAGTTTTAGAATTTTACCTTAAGAAACTAGACGTCACAAACTTTATAATGACATGCTATTTATTATTTTGGGGTAACTACATGCTGAAATATAAATATTTGAACAAAGCTGTACTAGAAATCAATGTGCAGAAAACCCAATTGTTTAACAAATTTCTGTATAAGAGATTCTTAAATTATTTTTTCTCAAATTTTCCAAAATTGGAGTACTTCTAATTAACTCCCTTTCAATGGAAGTTGAGATTCTACCTACTCATGGCTTATGGTCTGTTACAAATACAACTTCTTTGGCTTAAAGGAAGTTAAGATTCTACCAACTTATGGTTGTCTCAAATGGTCACTAGTAGACTCACTACACATTTGGTTCCAACGGGTAAACTCATACATATACTATATCAAGGTAAAAATTTCTAGGATCTTATCAAAATATGGTTCAAAGCAAAAATATTTCTACACATAACCATCCTTAACTTAACAAGGCTATACAAGCATTAAGAAGTGATTTTCATACTCTCAATTTGCGTAAGTTTTAATCAAAAGTCCTACCAAAGTAACCATTATTATATCACATATAACTACCTCACGTTCAGTTTGATTGCATGCCTTTCTTAAGTCCCAAAAAGCAATACTTGATAATTAGTTAATAGTTAGGTACAATTTCAATATGGTCCACAAGTTTAAATACGGTCCACAATTTCAATAACTGCAAATATATATGAGCATACTCAGCCATAAAAATTTAGTTTATCGATTTTTATCTTTTACTTGAAGAAGGATCAATAAATTCAATGTGCCATTTTCATTAGACAATCATCTTTGTTGCAACAGCCAACAGGTCCACAACTATATATCAACGGACATTCAGGGAAATTTGACAGCAAGGGAAAATATTCTAAAATTGAACATAAACAGAAGCAGCGAAGTTTAAGAGACTCACAGACACAGTCGCACAGCAGCTTGACACTCCAGCACCGATGAAACTCACAGACCGCGGCAACGACGCTATCACACAACTTGAGCTTAGGGTTTTCGATTTGGGAAGAATAAAAAAGCTGGCTGAGAGTGTGAGACAAAGTTGTGATTTTTCAACTGTGGGCTTTTTTTCAAATGGGCTTTGCCTTTTGTTGTAGAACGGGAAGTGGAAAGTGGGAAGGGAACTGAATACGTACTATTCATCATTTTTCTTCAATCGCAAGCACGCATGTTTTTACGATTATACGATTTTTAACATCGATTTCATAAAATCAGACACCAAAATGATAGAGCATACGATTTGACTCGTGGGAAGAGAAAAACTCGTAAAATCGATCGATCTTACATTTTTCCACTCGATCGTAGCAACCTTGGATGTGTTAATTGTATGTGGAAGTTTGCATGTGTCTTATTATGATGGCTAGATGAATGTAGATATGCCCGAGTTATGAAATTTTGGTGCTGTAAAATGTTGCGGGTACTTTAAATGTTGTCGTAAAGGATGATTATATGTGGTATGAAGCTACAGTAAATTTTGGATGATTCCATTGTCATTATGCATTTTCCATGATCTATAGATTTTTTTTTTAGATAATTTTTTCAAGGACATGTGTCTTCTGGTGTGACTGAAAACACTAAAGATGACTTTGTTGTTGCCGTGTGAGTATACGGTGCAACGAAAAGATTTTCTGTTAATGGCATGTAATCACTCCATGTGTGAAAAGCCATGTTTCACAGTTTTTACGAAATTTCCATGCGTAAAATAATTTTTAGAAAATTATAAGTGCAAGCTATTTTTCTGTTTTTCAGAAGCGTATGCTTTGCTGTTGTCGTATAGAAGAATATTGACACTATCACTACTGGAAAAGTAGGGTTTGGTGGCGGTTACACAGGGGCGGTGGAGATAACAGCCCTTAAAAATGATTATTAACAATATTTTTTTCTTTTTTTTAAATAATAGCCAATTCATTTTGTAATTGTTTCGTCCCAACTCTTAGCTTTCTCTGAGGTTCTATTTCAATTCCTAACCCTTAGGTTTCATTTTATCTCTTTCGTTCTTTACATTCCATTTTTTTCGTTCTGATTGTTCTTTTTCTTCCTTACTTTTTCTCTTCTCTCCTTCGCATCTCTTTCAATTTATTTGAGATTTTATCGTTCCTGATTCTTGTTATACGCTTTAGATTTTTTTCCCAAATTTTTTGCTTTATTCTCAAATCAATGTTGGAGTAATTTATTCAAGTATTATTTTAATTTGATTCATCTTCGAGTTAGTTGAGTGTGTTTTTGTTCCTTTTTTTCTTCAGATTTTGCAATTTTTTTAATTTTTATTTATATTCTTTCATTATCCTTGCGTAATTTTGATATTATTTCTAAATTTTACTAATTCTTTTTAATATTATAATTTTGTTCTAATTTATCTATTTGTTTCTCCTTGGATGTAGCTAATGCCTCTTCTTCATAGTTTAACTACAGCAGTGCCTTGCGGTTGGTGCGTTCTATGGTGAGTACATTATTTTTTGTAATTTTTCAATTATATAAACTCAAGGATTTTAGTGAGGTCCGTTTTCCTTTCCTTGTTGAGGGGCTGAAGCTGTGAATGGTTATTGAGTTACATTACAGTATCTTTGCTTTAGTATTTTGAGAAAGTGGGTTGGGAATTTGAATAGGAATTTGGGTTAGTGGTCTCTCTTTCTCTTATTGGAGAAGCTAGTATATTCGGTTACTTTGGATGGGTGGGATTTTTTTATAGGAATGGGTTAATAGGATTTTTTATAAAACCCATCCACGAAGATTGGTTTTTAAGTATATATATATATTAATTGAGTAGCTGTTGTTGTTTATTAGTCTCGGTGTCCAATAAACTCAGGTCCAGGATGCGTATCAAGATTATAGATTGCATACACCGTTCTTGGCCTTTTGTTAAACAAGTTGTTTTTGGAATATGTGACTGAACCAAACAACTGGAGTATGTGACCCGTAAGTTCTAATGTTTACCTTGATTTTTGTCAATGGTTGTTTGTATTTAGTCCTGCAATATATTCATCACTAGTAAAAAATTTGAGCTACATCAGTTGCTCGGTTGGTAGGGATTTGGATAGAGTTCAAAATTTCAAGTTACTGTGATGACTTTTTGATGTATAAAAGCAAAATTTGGTCTAGTGTTGATTAAATACTATTTGAATTTAATGATTTCCATGATTAATGATTTACTTGGGAGATTTCATATATATATGAACATGCATACTTTGTGATTCCAGGAAACACATGGAAGTAATTGAATCGCAGATTTCATCTTAGATCAATGTTATCTTTATCCTCTGCGACTATGTATGCAGTGCTCACACAATTTTTTTAGTTGTGCTTGAATGTGTTGATATAATGATATGGTATCTTGTATGTAAAGTAAATCTAAGCAAACCTTTGGTTATAAATATTGGTTTTCAGCTTGAAGGCTATAGAGAAAGCCATAGTTAGCTCTGATCTATGTATGACTCCGAATAATGATGGATAATTGATACGATTGAGCATCCCTCAGTTGACATCTGATAGGAGGAAGGTATTTTCCAGTTCCATTGATGCTGTAGTGTCTAAATTCATTCTTTTATGAGATTTCTTGTGACATTTCTTTCTTTCTCTGTGAATTACATTCTTACACCAACTGAAAGTAATATTCCTAATTGATTCTCATTTGTAATTTAATTATTTTCAAAATGGCACAGCATCACCTCTTCTATAGCCATGACCCATGAGAACAGTGAACTTTCTAGGAAAAAGTCTTCTTAACATTCCTGGCCATAATTCCAATATTATCTATTTATTTTGTTTACGAGATTGTGCAATTTTTATATAATGGTTCTTTCTACATGAATTCTAGGGAATATTTTGAAGGTCTAAATGAATAGGTGGATTTCATGTTGTCATCTGAATAATTTAAGCTATAATTTATTTTTATTTTATTCTTTTTCTTTTCCAGGAACTAACGAAGGTAGTGGCTAAACAAGCTGAAGAAGGGAAGGTACATTTGCTAAGTTTTTTACACTTGAGATAGTGGACTTTCTGTTGTTTCTTACTAATTTAAGGGGTTTACTTCTCCTTGCTGTTGTTCATAGGAACTCACAGTTTCCTCCATTTTATCTCTACAAGTTCATAGGCACTCTACAAGTTCAGTTGTATCACTGGGTAGCCAAATTTGTTTTTCACCAAATTTTGTCTTCATCAAGTGTAAAACACTTGTCCCCAACGGAAAAAGCCATGAACTAAAAGAATATATAGAAAAACAAGTATATAATACTAATTCATCAAATTGGCTATAATTATTTATATCGGTTCTCATTCTAAAATCATTTTACGAGTTCAATCAAGTGGGATGTTTGGCAAGAATTTAATTAAAGTATTAAATCGAATCAGGGTCTCTTAGTTTGTTACACCACTCCACTTTTGCATATTACCTAGTCTTCTTTGGTAATCATAGTGTCATCCACTTGCAAAACTTCCCAAGTGGAACTTTGATGGGTCTAGCACAGGGCAAGCTCCAGGGGAAGACACTGAAGTCATCCTATAGTATGATGCCCTTCTTGCTCTTATTTGTTTTCTTAATTTTACAAATAAACTGATAACTGGAGTTTCCTTTTTGTTTGGCGCATTATGAAAAATTAAAAAACCAAAAGCCCACAGGCTATTTTCAGGGACCCATTTAGGAGAGGCAGAAATATTCTTGTAAGTTTTTTCATTATGATTAACTGGCTTCTAATTAAGCAAGCATTTATTAATGAGTCATCAAAATCCACTATTGTGGTTCAGCAATTCATTTTATAGTAAAAATCTATAGGTGATATGCGATACTTACACCCCTGTTGTGCTCATTCTGTAATTTTTTTTTTGTAAGTAAAGATTTTCAAAACAAAACCTTGCAAGGAAGATCTGTTAACTGAGTTTTCTTCCTTTAAGCTTTAGGAGAAAGAGACATCTCGAACAAGTTTAGTGGAAAGTGAGTAATATTAAATTTTCTTCTGTTTTGGCTTCATTTGTTAGTTATTGGTGAGTAAAACATGTACTCACTCTGCCCACTTTTTTTTTAATTTTTTTTTCTCTCTTCCCCATATCTTTTTTCATTTGGATTTGTGTGGGGAAGTGTTATTTTTGTTTTTGGAATTCTGCAAAAGGAATTTCCAATTATATTGATCTGGGATCTTTTTTGGCTTTCGTTTTCTGGGGCTAAGTTTTGATCATGATTTTTGTCTCCTCTACTATCTTTTTTATGTATTTCATATCCACAAGTATTTAGACACTGCCTTGTGTATAACTAGGACATGTTTTAGCAATCAATAACTAGGACATGTTTTAGCAATCAATAACCAGGACATGGTTATTGGTTATTTTGGATTAGTAAGGCTTGTTTTTAAGGGGTGCTATCAAAATTGTTTTATGAGGCTTTCCTTCTTATTTTGATGCTTACGATTATTATTCTCTGCTTTTGCACTTCTTCCTTAATTTTGTTTCACCTTATCATTTGACCAAAAATGGTACTAGTGGTAGCATGAAGCCTGAAACTTTTGATAGAAGCTTTGAGGTTATTAAACACATATATCCAATAATAAGAAATGTGTAAAAAAGCATGTGGAAATTGTACCGTATTGAAGTGTTGTTTGTACTTCTTCTCTATCTTCATCTGGCTGGGTGTTGAGGATGCTGAGTGTTTGCTTCGAGGGTGTTGAGGATCTCCTAGGTGGTGGTGGGTCCAAGTATGGAACGAGCATAAAGAGTTGATGCTGAGCTTGCCAATGCTGAAGGTACCTTAATTTAGTATATGTGTTAAATATTGATTTGATTAGTTTTTACCTAAGAAAAATTTCACTGATACAAAGTAAATTATTAATTATATTTTTATTTAATTTTTTTTGGGGTGTGTGTGTGAGTGCAGCCTGGTGGTACAAGCAAGAGTATATAATCAACGAGCTGAACATAAACTAGGTGATAACAACGCCGTGTCATGAGGAGATCTTGCCCACCAACTCATGGACTACGCGAAGGCCTTATGTACTGAAAGGCTACGCATATTCCGGTGAGTCAAAGGGTTTTTCGTGGAAACATTTTCTTTTATGTTTAACAGAGTACTATGTTCTTAATATTTCTTACCAAATAATAATAAATTAAATGTTTTATTTGTATAGTTAAATAATTGTTTCTTTTTAAGAAAGATTTTGCCTATAGAATCATTGGTAATGATAATAGAGCATTTTTGTCATATGCAGAGGAATAGTGCAAGCAGGAGAACCTTTATTGGCTAGCAAAGTTGAAAACAAAGTTTTGAATGACTCAGGTAACAACTTCAAAGAAGGAAGTAACACATCCATGCCTGAATTTAGAAGGAGCAGGTCTACCCCACGTGGAAAGTTTTTTGGTTTATCTTGAGGATTTCATGTTAAACAAACAGCAATAGTTTTTTTTAATATAAATTATTTATTTTTGTATAGGAACTACCTCTGATGCTGGAGTTCCATCTCACATAGTTTTATACAAACTTTTGAGGTCTTGAGGTTAATTTGTGCGACCATTCTCTTGTATTTGAGCATGCTTTGTAATTTAGAACTTCGTTTATCAATATATATTTCTTCAGTCATTGAGTTTTCTAGTCAACACTTTTTTATTGATAAAGTATTTACCATATTTTCCAAAGAAGTTGCTAATTAAAAAATTATATTAATTGAAACCACCAAAAAATTTAATTAAAAAAAAATGGGCTATCAAAAAAAAAATAGAATTACAAGATTTAGCGGTGGTTCTAAACCGTCGCTATTAATAAAAAATTATAAATAATTTTTTGTAATTGGTGGCGGTTTCTATACATTCAGCGTTGGCTGTATATTTAGCGTCGGTTATTTCAGCTGTTGCAGTAAACCGTCGCTAAATTATTCTACGTCGCCAGTTTCTGAGTCGGTTTTCAATTGGCCACTGAATATTTTAGTGGCGGTTTGAACCGCCGCTAAATCCAAAAAAACCGCCGCTAAATCCCACTTTTGGTGTAGTGTATGGCGTGTGTTGCTTTTGCTTTTTGTGGAAATTCTCATTTTTTGAAAGTTTCGGTTTTTTGAGAAACAATTATTAAAGTTTTGTGAATTTACTGTTGCATGAATTTGGAGATCCTGAAATGTGCCTAATTGTGGCTTTATTAGTGAATTAATTTCTGATTCCGCTTTAATGAGTGTATTACTATTATATTATTATTGTCTTTGTACAATTATGAGTTGGCTTCATTGTTTCCACACTTACATGGGCTTAGAGATCCGATATTTTAGATCTCATTTTCAAATTTGGCAATTTTTTTTTTGTAGATTACAAGGAATTGAACACAACACCCTACACTACACACACCGCACAACACCCTAAATTTTTTTTTAGTGTGAATTGGACCCAACTTTTGGTTTCACTTATTATTTTGAAATTTTTGTGATGTTGTGAATAACAATACTTCATGGCATTATTCACCTTAGTATGAATACTTATATTTATATTTGAACCCCACAGATGAGTTAGTATTAACATTTATTACTTATTAGTATGTGAGCATTAAGTATCATTTTTTGAATTTTATATTCACTGCACATGTGTCTGAAATTATTTATGTCACTTATATGAAATAGTTTTACATGGGTAGTAGGTCCCACAATTCGTAAACTTTGAATTTTTGCGGACATTTTTCGACTGTGCATCTTTTGTGAATACACTTTCAGAATAGTGTATTTTTAGAATCTTGGTGAATTATTTTATTCAATGCTAACGTGAATTATTTTTTTTAACTGATTTCCATTTTCGAAATATTTTGGATTGTTAGCTTGAATGGTTGAAGTTTTGCATCAATGGTGTTGTGAATCCAACCATTGAGCATCAAATTGCACATCTCCCAGGCGCGCCACTCTTCGGCATCATCCTCTCCTGGTTTCTTGACTGAACCGGTCACAAAACCCAATTTGTTTTTCGCCTTCAATGCGTTTTTCATGAGCTTGGCCCAGTTGTCATAGTTGGCCTCACCACGCAGCATGACAGTCGTTAACAAGAGACCTGGACTGTCGGATCCAGCCAAGTAAAATGGCGAACTAGGATCAGTTGTTTTGGACTTGCTGCCACCACCTGGTGCCATGTTAAATGAACCAGCTTTCGCACTGAAAGGGAATGCGGAAACGTGTATACTAGGATTGCTCTGATACCAAGATAGACTTGATACTTCAACTGTGTGTTTATCTCATTCATTGATAGCCTTTAAATAGGCGAACATACAATAAATGGTAACAACGTAACAGACTAAAACAAATAAATACTCTATCTAAACAGTCCTACGGTTACAAAGAATTCAAACAATATGCGTTACAAAGAATTCAAACCTACGGTTACAAAGAATTGAATTCAAACAATATACGTTAGATATAATCTCCAACAGATATAATTTCTTGGTATAAACATATACAAGGGTTGAAGTAATCCCTATATAAAATACTGTGATATAATGTGACGCAAAAGTATGCCCCTGGCACAAAATACACATCCACTACCAATCCTAATGCATAGTAACTGCTACTTAAGTTGCTTCCCTTTCTCTATATTACCGGAACGGCGGAACCATACAATACATGAATCGAAATCGCTAGACTTCAATTGCATGACTCCAAAATGCTAAGTCCGCTAAGGTCCTTTACTCCTTTTGTCACGCTGAAAAATAGTAGACAATAATTATAAGCTGCAAGATAATTGAGCCATGACAATGACCATTTAAGAGTTACAAAATTAGAATTATCATCATATTTGTTATGATAGTCTAAGCAAAACTATTAGAATGCAATACAATTTGATGAGTAAAACTATCACAATAAGTCAAAGGAAGCACTTTATATACTGAAAGACCTGATGCTTTCTGCCTCCGTGCGCTTAAGCGCCCAGATGGAGGCTTTAGCGCCCGATAACGCGCGCTTGAGCGCCCGCCTGTGATCAACACCCTCTTGTGTTGCTTCCAATTGTCATAACTTGGGCTACAGTGCTCCAAATGAGGAGCGGTTTGAAACCACGCGTAGCTAACGAAGAGATCTACAATATAGTAGAAGTTGTGAAATAAATAAGAAGTAAATTAATGGTTTAAAAATGGAATAAGAACATGATGTTAAGCTTGATTTATCTGATTCCGCAAAGTAATATGGTTATGATCACGCAATTGGATATTTTAAATTCGGCGTCGTTTGAAAAAGAAAAATTTATCCAGATTTTTAATTGAGTCAATGTGATTGTAACTGCGCCTAATATCATAATGCGATGTTAACAAACTGGTTCTAAAACGGGGTGTTACAATGTTGATAACATATACTCTGATATATGCATTTAATAAATAATGTGTCAGAGAATAAAATAAAAATTCTTATTTTTACCACTTTGTATTCCAGGAGAACAAATAAATCGATTTTATCAAATGTTATTTTCAATTATTTCTATTCTCAAGACTAAAAGACTAAACATAAAGGAAAAAATAAATAAAGAAAACTGTTTTTGGGAATGTTGTTATCCAAGATCATAAAATTCATACCTTCAAATGTGAATGTGTCCATTGCATTGAGGTGAACCACAGTAGCAACTATTACTCCCAACCTTGATAATTCTTCCCTTGCAGCAATTATAATTATAACTCAGCTCTCTACCAGCAGCTATGTCCTTTATAGCAAACAGCACTTTGTGGGGAATGCTCTTTTCATTGTGACCATAAAAAATATCATGGACATGGAGATTAGGAGAACAACTGTGATTTATAAATCTTCCAATATTACCACGTCTTGTTGCATCAATGAAGAAGCCCTTGCCATCACCTGCAAAAGCAGACTGCAATTGTTAAATGAAGTCCGAACACAAACCAGAGAAGATATCCATCATAAACATACCTATGTTAAATATATAGTCATCAACCACAAGCCTAGAACCCGCTTCTCTATTGTGATGAACTTCTCCAATGTACTCACACACAAAGCTTCCAGAGGGAACGAAAGATCGTGTTCTAACACCCCAACCCTTCAATTCTGTTTTGAAGATTTCCAATTGGAACTGAATACCACACTGACTTACCCGGTTGATGCAAGATTTGGAGCACTTACAAGAAGGGCCACACTCATATATAAGGGATGATTTCATTTGAGAATCAAGTCTTTTGTTACAGTCATAAGGTATTGTTCCACCATTCTTAACAATGCAGCCACATTTTTTAAAATCCACACATCCATCTACACAATCACATCCATGTAGAATTGGCTGGTTGAATCTCTCTGAATAAATGATATCGACTATGTAATCAAATGATGGAGGTATTTCAACACAATCTATTGATGTGACCAACCGAATAGGAAACTTTTCTTTCCCCTTTGACACATCATTCACACGGACAACATCCTTTTGGGCTGCACAACCTTTAGATTTGTTTCTCTTCATTGGAGTAGAACCTGCAAATCGCCCTGAACTGCTATCATTCTGCATAATCACATCCTTAAAGGAAACACAAGTTGCGGGTTGCTCTAAAATTCTATTCATTGTAAACTTGAACACAAGCTTTCCAAATTTTCCTCTCCCTTGTGTCATCTTCTCCACTAAATATAAGCCATCATAAATATAACGGCAGTTAGAATCGCTGTTACTAAATGTGTACATCCCATCAAATCTTGCACAAGCCTTCATCAATATAACCCTCACAGGACTTTTTGCATCCATGCTATTCTTCAAAGCAAGATTTCCTACTTCCAATTTCTGATCATGTGGCAAAACATTACTTGATTTACTTCTTACATCAGGGTTCCCTCCGTGACCTATATAAACCAAGGAACCGCAAGATTTTATAGCATTAGCATAGCGATGAGTTACAACAATGCTTGTGGCCAGTGAGTTTGTACCCTTCCCTATGTAATCAATACCACTTGAAAACTGACGATGGAGGCCAATAACATTGAGTTCAGCCCTGTATTGAAATTGGTCACCAACTTCAATTCCTTTGACATGTCCCACTTGCTTTTTAGTGTCCTCCCATTGATGCTTCTTCCGCATTAACATTGCTGCTTCAGTCAAGGCTTTTGTTTTTGGTTTCAAATGTCCAAGTTGTTCTGCTTCGTATTCACTCAAAAGTTTGCAAAACAAGTCCCTATACACCATCAATGCTTGTTTCACCTTTGTGCGTTCCTTGGAACAAGAAGCAGATAAAGGAAGAGGTTCCTCACACATGATTAATTGTGTGGTATGGGACCCTTGTTCATGCTTTGTCCTAAATGATTCCGAGCCATCCATTTTCAAACACCCTGTTTGCAAATAGAACATAAGCAGAAATACCCATCATCCAAAAAGTACAATTACATAGTGAAAAAGAGTTCAAAATACAGAAATACGGAGAAAAATCAACACTTGTATATATATGTGGTGAAAATATAGTGGGTTTTAGAAAATGAAAGAAAGTCACTTTTTGGAGAGAAAAAAAAAAAAAAAAAAGAATCCAACCAGAACATTCAAAAGAAATAAATAAATAGTGGGAAAAACATGGAAAGAACCATGAAAAAAAAATTAATACAATCAGCGGTGAAGTGCTGCAATATTTGTCTTAAAACCCATTAACAATTAAAGAAAAAGGTAATATAACATGAAACAAATCTCTGGAGAGTGTCACCCCAAAAACTCAAAATCCCAGACCCCCATGTTTGCGTTGTAGACTCAAGAGTCCCATACCTTACCATAAGTTACCCACCTTCAAAACATTGGAGTTTTTTTTTTTTTTTTTTTGTTATTATTGCTCGTTACGAAGAAAACTCAAAAAAAAAATATTCAAATCTGGTTACATGTTAACTCATTGTCATGCTACCCTCTGTAAATATAAAATTAAAAAAAAGTTATATTTACAACCTATTTTCGTTTACAACTTCTTACAATCATATCTTAACTGTTGATTTCCGTCAATCAACGGTTAAGATTTTCGCAAATTAAATTTATTAATTAATTATTAATTCACAATAAATGACAACCGTTGATTGACGAAAATCAGCGGTTAATATATGATTGTAAGAGTTTGTAAACTATTTGGATTGTAATATAACCCCTCCCTATAAAATTATGTTATTTTTAATAAAATTATATTATTTTTATATATATATATATATATTTTATTTAATTTTATTTTTATTTTAATCTTATAAAAAAGAAAAATGATAAAATATATTAAAATAATTTAATTTCATTAAAAATAATATAAAATTATGTCTTTTAAGATAACAAACACTAAACTCAAAAACAAAATATAAGTTATTTTGCATTGGAACAATAAAAATTTCTTTTTAACATTTTTTTATAAATAAAAAACAAATTCATTATTATAAAGGACAGGTTAGAGAGAAAAAAATAGTAAAGAGGTGAAATTTGGTTCTATTAGTCCCATAAATACTTGAGAATGGCATTTACTTGAGTAATAACTTTTATTTAAAAAAATTATATTTATTAATTTTTCATAAAAATTATATTTACTTAGGGTTTGGGATATAGAGATATAGGTGAACTCTGAAAGTTATTAAACATTGTGGTTTAACTAAGTAAAATTGGTTAATTATGGGTAGAGAGATCATTCACATCACAAAATCATATGGAACATGAACTTAATGATTTATAACTATGTTGGCCATAGAGATATCGGAACTAGTATACATGTATTGTTGGTGAGAGCCCTTGCATGCATTAGTGTTCTATTTACTGATTGGATGATTGTTGTAGCATTGTGACTGCATTACGTGAAACTGCAATAATGGAAAAATTGATCCCAATCTACTTTTGAAACTTGAAAATCTTATATTATTACTGCATTTTTTTAGTTAATTATTAATCTTAGCTTATTTTATTTCTTAATGGTTAAGTTAATCAAAAAATTATTATTGTTACTTATATTATTTCACTCATAGGCGTAACTTTACTTACTCTATGTGAGATCAATACTTGGACTCACACAACCACTTTATTACTTATTGATACGTGCACTTGCGTACTTGTGTGATTGATATAATTAATTACAAAATTGCACAACGAGTTTTTGGCGTCATTGCCGGGGATTATTTTAAATCTATTATCTTTTTGTGAAGTAATATTTAATCTATTCTTCTTTTTGTTCTTTTTAGGTATTCCAGCTAGTTTATGAACAACCCTCCAAACTAGCCAGAAGTTGAATTTGATCCAGAGATTGAAAGATCTTTTCTAGCAATGAGAAGAAGGTAGAGACAGAACAAAGTTGTAGCAGTACCCAGAACTGTAGACATGGAAGGAGAAGGATATTTTAATGAAAGTTTCCTTTGTAGGCCATGAACATAAAAGAGGGAAAAATTAAATTTTTTTATGCGGAAGAAGCAACCTTTGCCCACCCTTAATCATGTTTAACCCATGAATCATACAATAGACATGTTAGGATTTAAAGTAGATACCTTTATTCGGATTATTATCCCTGATCAAATGCGTTCTTGATTTATTCTTCAGACTTGAAGAGCACAAGTCCTCTGATGGAAATCCACACCACCTTGTTGTCTTGTAAGAGAAGAACACTTCTTCGAAGAGATTGGATAGTTCCTTTGGTTATTCCAAGAGAGAGATAGCAGCCACACTAATGTGTGTTTGGCTAAGGTTTCAGTGGAGAAAATTAGAGAAGAAGAAGAGATACAAAACTAAGGAAGAAGAGGGGCTATATATAGATGAGGCGACTCATTAACCTAAGACTAGGTCAAATCAGCGCCCTCATCAAATCCCAATCTTATTGGATAATTTCCTTAATTTTATCCAATCAAACCAATTGATTGGTTTCCCCAATTTCAGCCAATTAATTTAATTAATTGGTTTCCTTAATTTTATCCAATCAATCCAATTTATTGGTTTCCCAAATTTTAGCCAATTAATCTAATTAATTGGTTTCCTTAATTTTGTTCAATCAATCCAATTGATTTGTTTCCCTAATTTCAGCCAATTAATTTCATTAATTGGTTTTCTTAATTTTGGTGAATCAATCCAATTGATTTGTTTCCAATCAATTTAATTGATTTGTTTTCTTTATTTTCTCCATCTTCAATAAATCTAATTTAATGACTATTTTTAAATTCCAATTTTAAATTTGAAATTTAAAATTAAATTTAAATTAATTTTATTTAAATTCAAATTTCAAATTCGAAATTAGAATTCAAATTAATTTTATTAATTTAACATTTAAATTAATTTTATTAATTTAACATTTAAATTAATTAGGTTACATCATGGATCAAGTTCAACTTGACCCATGATGCCACCTACTCTCTCTTGGCCCAATATGTGGGCTTTTTCAACTTAGGCCCATTATGCCTTATTGGGCCCAAAACACATATGCTAGAATTCAAGACAACTTAAGGTGTTTGTGTGCGACCCATCAGGCCCAACATAGCCACTGACATAAATGGGCTTGGGCCCATTAGGCCCAATCCATCTAATGACAACACAGAGCACTGGCAATGCTTTAGAGAAGAAAGGGATGGGTCAGAAGCTGAGTTGCAGAGGGAGCCATGAACATGGACTCTTCCGTGCTGTGCAGCATGGGGACCTTGAAAGTGTTGCAACTTTGTTACAGACACACCCAACTCTTATGCATCACACCACTGTCTATGATAACCACTCTGCTCTTCATATTGCTGCTGCTAATGGCCAGATCCAGGTGGGCTTTTCTTCCCTCTCTTTTTTCTCGTTTCGTATTGTTTCTTGTCAATTTGTTTTGCTTACCCGATTGGGTATTCATTTTTGGGTCCTTACATTTTTCTTGTTTTTGTGGCAAGTTGCAGATTATATATAGGCTTTTGGATGGATCTGTGAATCCAGATGTGTTGAATCGCCAAGAGTAGGTAACTTTTTGCTGTTATTCCCATTATTGCTCATATTTTGGAATGGATGAATGTGGGTTCCACTTCAAAGTGTTCCTTTACTTATCCTTCATTGCATTGTGATCGATTCAGACTCCGCTTATGTTGGCAGTAATGCATGGAAAGATCGCCTGTGTGGAAAAGCTCCTTGAAGCTGGTGCTAATGTATGTCAAGTTTCCCCTCATGTTCATTCAGACTCACATTATTACCTAATGTGACTATTAACTAGGGTATGAAGTTGTGAATTGTTGCTCACATGTGCCTAATGATTATCCTGCTATCTATGATGAAAGTATTCTGCCTATGGAAATGTTATGATGGTAACTCTGTTATGAAAAGAAATGATGGCGTGGCAGTATGGCATCAAAAGTACATGAAGTATATGTTATGATGATGATGATATAAGCATGCACTTTACATCATACCGCATCTGTTTTTCTATTTTGTGTGTGACAGCATAGCATGGCATACGTGCATAAATTTCATGTTGCATTGGCTAGTAATAATATCTATATAAATATGCATACGATTGAGCACGCATCATATAGGCATACCTCGGAACCAGGGAAGGGGACACTTGGATTCAGTCCGCATAGGTCCACAGTTGGAATTCACCTTTATGGGGAGCCATTATGGAATATCCACTGTGATGGTGCGCGCACGATGGTGCTATGAGCGCAATGAAGGCATTATATACGCATTATGATGAATATGGCGTTATATGCGCACCATGATGATGACTAACAAACTGTATGAAATTTTAAATGTTGATGCGACTGCTTTATGATTTTGTGCCTAGTTAGTATTGCTGCATTACTGGTTTTGTTGCCACACTACTGAGATTTTTCTCACCCCTTTGGGTCTGCTATTTTTACAAAATGGCAGGAGGACGGAAGAGCATTGGAAGACATGATAATATGGATATTTGTTGTTATGTGCTGCTGTCTGGACTATTGCTGTTGTTGTTTATTTGATGAATGACTGTATTAAATTGAGTAGTTTGGCTTACTGTTGAATTATGATTTTATTACAGTTTTTAAGACTTTTGTGATCAACAAGTATTTTGAAAACAAATTCCTGAAACGTTTTGCGAAAATAATTTCTGAGGTTTTTGAATGCTGATTTTCTAAACAGATTTAACGAGCACTTTACGAGTTATATTTAGTGGGGCTACAGACCTCCGATTTGCTTATATTTTATATGCACGCGAAGCCCCACGTGTCTATTTTCAGATTATGTAAACGTTACAATGAAATTTTGAAAACTGGATTTTATACGAATTTTTCAAGACAGCAACGTCTTCCAAGAAAATAATAATTTCAGCAAGTTAAAAAATTTTAAAGTATACTCTGATTTTTATAAGTAAACCGATTTCAACTATGTGTTTTAATTAGGAACGTCAAACTGATTTTTCAGTACATAAAATGGTGACGAACGAACTCTAATTCCGCTTAGCAAACAACTCTCTTGGATGCATACAAGGGAGGGTGTTACACTTTGTCTCTCTCTTTAGGTATGAGAATCACCTCTCTCATATATGGAGTAATGTTCAGAACTTAAATTATGCTCTGATTGAAGGTATATCATCAGAAACGCGGAAGCGCATCGTACCGATGTGATGAGGAATGAAGAACACCGCTTTGATTACCTGAGATGAAGCAGCGAGTGTGACAATTTCTCACGTTCTGTTCTCCTCCTCAAGCCTCACGATCTGCAGCAACGCACCACGAACGGTCGCAATTCCGCTCTACGGTTGATCTTCCAGGCTATGACTCCAGGGGATCAGGTGGTCGTGTGGGCAACCGTTCAGATGATGAACATCTGCCTCTTAGGTGTGTTTCTGATGTCTGTAACCCTAAGAGGCACTAGAGAGAAAAGATAGTTTATATACTCTGCCCAATCCAAGACTAACCCTAAGCTTCATGGGTTGAAATTAGTCTTTTGGGCTCACTGTCACTAAAGCTATTGGGCTTAAGTGAAAAGAGCATATTAAACCCAACAATCTCCCACTTGCTCTTTTGGACACAAACTTGAGTTCATAAACTCAAGACTATGTAGCCCATAAGCCATCATCATCTGATTATACAACCCGTCCCTTGTCTCAAGCTAGCCTGGGGATCTACCATCTGTTATTAATCAAGGCTCCTGATAATCAACGAATGATTATCTAATTCGGTGCTACTCCACTAAAAGCCCGAACTTGAACTCCAAGATTAACAACACTTATAACATGAATATGCATCGCCCCTTTGTAGAATGTCTATAATTGATTGACAAGTTTTCTGTAACTCAATCAATTATTTATTCCCTTGACTATGATAGTTTCTCTAATGGATTACATGCATTGGCCAGTGTATTTAATATCCAAGTACCGAAACATATCAAGGGGACATATCCTACAAATTCCATGTTGTTTATCTCATAAATACCGATAATCAAATAATCTCACTCCCAAAATACCGAGTTATTGGCCGTCAATAGATCGAACCTCACCCGTTGGTAAATCAAAGAATGAAAACTATTTGATTACCTATTTATAATAAACTGAGGATTAAGAGCAATCACATAACTATAGTTAACTGGAGATTTAATACCTTATGATAGAAAAACAACCTTAATCAAATCTCTCCTTGATCCTTTCAATGTGAATGTTAATTCACACCAATATTTTACAATGATTCGAATAAAATCATTTCATAAAATATTGCAGCCTGAATAAAGTGCCCAACTTTATTTAACGGCTGTGACTCCATTCATCAATTGTGAGAACCTATGATCATGTCCTCCATGAACGTATCCATATGATCATATACTCCACAATTTGATCCGGACCTTTATGTTTGTAAATAGTGCGCAAAATAAATAAATAAAACCTTATTTATGAAATTCAGAAAATTATTTTATTGTTTCATCGTCTTACTCCAAGAGCGCAATGAAACCAATAACTCCCACTTGCTTAATGCAAGTCTGGGATCCTCCTAAGACCCAAAGAAGTAACATGCCTCTCGAACACAAGTTCAGGCAAACTCTTAGTAACTGGGTATGCAAGATCTACCTCTAATGCTATTTGAGTTTAGTGAAAAAGTCATAGCTCGAGGTTGATTTTCTTGAGTCAATATCCGCTTGAAATAACTGAATTTTTGAAAACTCAGCTTTTCAAGACTCCCACTAGAATATACCAGCATATAATCTCTCGTTCTCCAAAGATACTTTGAGTACATGCTTAACAATAATCTAGTATTCCTCTAGGTTCAAAATGGTACTATCTCACTACTGCCACTGCATGACAGATGTCTGGTTTAACGTCCAACATGATATGCGTGAGTCTACCTTTGCCAAAGCATAAGATATCTTGCTCATGCATTCTTCCTTCTTAGAAGTCTTTGGTCACTCCTTAGGAAGATGGATTCCACATATGAGAATTATAATTCTTCTCTTAGAATTCTCATGTTGAATTTTGACAAGAGTTTTGTCAATGTAAGTAGCCTGAGGTGATGTCAACAACTTATTCTTCCGGCCTCATAAGAGTTTTATACCAAGAATATAATTGGCTTCCCCAGTACTTCCATACCAAAACACTAACTTAGCCAACTCTTTATGCTTGATATTACCTCCACATTATTTCTAATAAGGAGCATATCATCTACATAAAGTACCAGAAAAGCTACTGTCTTCCGTTGTATCCTTTACATACAAATACACATCATTCATCAAGGTTCTCTCAAAATCAAAATTTTGATAACCTGATCAAAACTGATGTTTCAAGACCTGGATGCTTGCTTAAGTCTATGAAATAGACTTTCACAACTTGCATACCGTGTGTTCCTACCCATTTGCTATAAACCCTTTTGGTTGATGTATGTAGATATCCTGACATCCAACTCCCAAAATGAAATCTCATAATTAAGACTTATAGCAACTAAGAGAATCTGGATAGACTCAAGCATGGCGTCTGGCAAAAATTGCCTCCAACCTAGCTTTGAAGGTTTTCACCTTCCTGTCCATCATCTCTTTGCCTTTTATGTCCACATGCACCTTGTGGGTTTTACCCCTCTTAGTGTCTTTACTAGGACCGAACGGAGTTGAAATACAAGTATTTCATCTCATTGTTCATAGCTTGAGCAACGCTTGATCAATAACATCTTCTAGTGCATTATCATAACTAGTAGGATCAATATCACTCAACAAGAGACAACTTGAGAGTTAACAAGGTTCTCTCCTACTACGAATGTACTGCGCTAGACCTTGTGTATTTATAGGTAAAACAAAGAGTGAGTCAAATGATGGATCTTTAATTTCTTGAGGATCCGCTTATACTTGATATTGTTCCTTTACATGTGATACTAATATTTCTACTAGTTTCACTTATATATTATCATGTTGAATTTCCAATCATGGTTCTCTTGTTTGTTCACTTAGAGATATATCTATCCCCTCTTGAACAATCAAGGGAACAATGGATGAAGCTTCTAGAGATTCTGGAAATTCTTGATCTGAGATAAATCTCATCAAGAATAACCTAACTTAAGAGCTTATAATTTCTTATCTAGTCCTCCTTTAAGAAAATCATGTGAGTGCTCACTTAGATTATCTTGTCCTTAAGACTAAATAAGAAATCATCCCTAGTTCTCTTAAGGTAGCCAAAAGATATGCACTCTTCCATACAAGATTCCATCTCATGTGACTGCTGTTGTAGGACGTGTGCCGTAGCACCCTAAATCCGAATATGGTTTGAACTGGGCTTGCACCCTTTCCATAATTCTCTAGGTGTCTTTACAACAAACTTTGACGGAATCAAGTTAAGAAGGTACATTTCCTTCTCTTAGGCATCTCCCTTGAACAACATTGACAAAGATGAATCACTGAACATGATCTTCACCAAGTCTAGAAATGTTTGATTTTCACATACTGCAACTTCATTCAACTAACGCGTTCTTAGAGTTGACAGTTACAAAAACTATCCCCTCTTAAATCAGGTAAGACCTGAACTTACCAGACAGGTAGCCAACACTTTAGTCAGACCAAAGTGTTTTTGATTTGAACAGCTACATGCTTTTCTGCCTCAGACTAAACCTCTTGGAATTTCCAAAAGCTTTAGACTTATGACGCACTTGGTTCATCTGTCCAAATCCAGAGTAAACATTCATATAATGAAGTACTCATCACCTCTTCTGGTCTGAACGCTAATTGGTCCACATACATTAGTATGTACCAGTTCCAGTTGAATAGTTGCGCAAACCTTTTTGGCCCTTGTAGGATTGCTTGGCCACTTTACCTTCCAAATAGGACTAACATGTAGCTGTTAGTTAAAAGATTCTTGAACTTTCAGTATCTCTTTTAACTAAAACATATTTTCTACTTGAGATAATGTGATTCAATCACAAAGGCCAAAGTTATGTTTCATTTGAAACTTTTATTTCTTTGGTGAAAATCCTTGTTCATCATTCTTTTCATTCAACACAAAAATTTAGGGGGTATAGGACAAAGGTAATAAAGACTATTTAAACAATGTACCAGAAAAAACAAGACGAAGATGAACTTCGAAATGTAACTGAGGAATCAATTGCATTGTCAACCCATGTTTTAACCAAAACAACTAACAAAAATTGAATTCCTCTTGAAATCTGGAACAAATAAACAGTCACCCAAAACCATAGTCTTATTAATAACTTGTCCTACTGCAAATGCAGACACAAGTTCCCATTTTCAAGCTTAAAATATCTATGTCCATTGCTGACAGGTATGCCATGTTTGAACTACTACAAAGAGTAACAAACATAATCAATGATTCTTGAATCAATAATTAATTCACTGATCAGGCCTTGATATGCCCATGTCAGGTTCTTTTCATCACCTATGGGCAATTTTTCTTTCAGTATCCCTTCAGTCTGCACTTGAAGAACTTGCCTTGCGGCTTTTTCATAGCAACTGGTTTGACAACTGATAACCAAGTCATTTTGTTCTTTACCACCCTTGGGTTTCCCTTTGAATTTAACAAGACTCTTAGCAAAACCTGCACCGACTGCATTCTGTCTAGCAGAGCTGCTAGACGCATCAAACATGTCATTAAGAGTCTAAAGCATTTTTACTCCACTCTTAATCATGTACACACTTGCTTCTGCAAGTATTTGGAAAGACTGACAATAATATAGCAGCGAACTACCATATCTGCACTTTCCCAATCTGAGAAATGCATCTTAGTTTCCTTAGACGCATTCTCTGCAGGTTGCTATGGCCCTCGCATTGTCAGGACAAATTTTAGCTTCCATGTTTTAGAACAATATCAAAGATTTGCTTTTCACTTATTCATAGTTGGTACCATCTAGAGTTTTTCGACTCAAAATCATTCCTGATATATTTTCTGAAAAACATATAAAGCACACAATTACAAACAAATAATGCAATAAACAAACGAAGTGCAAGTAGATTCTCATAACTACTCTTGTTTATTGTTAACAATCCTTCAGTTTATCTTTACAAGGCTTACGATGGGCAAGTCACTTGTAAAAACCAAAATTGTTATTTGGGCCTTCAGTGCCATTGCCAGAGCCTCGATGAGAGGGTTAACAATTTTACCAAAGTTGAATGTAATTAACCATTGTTTAATTTCAAAATTATCCTTAGTGTCTAAGCATTGCCGACGATGGGCCGTACAATACTTTACTAAAATTTTGAAATTATTAAGATTTAATCTAGTGAAATCTGATTGTCCTTATCCGATGGGGCTTCAGCGATAACCATTTCACTAATAAACCCACAAATGGAGCCCGCAGGTTTTAAAATTAATTAATTTTTAAAACCTTCACCCATTCAACATTTTTGTTTGAGAATTTTCATAAGCCCTGTCAAATTCATTGTTTAATTTCAAAATTATCTTTAATAACTTAGTATTATCGACGATGGGCCGTACAATACATTATTAAAATTTTGAAATTATTAAGGCCCAACAAAATCCAATCATGCTAATCCGTTGGGGCCTCACATGATTATTTTATTGATAGGCCCACAATGCGCCTGGAGGTTAAATTAATTTCTTAATTTAAATCTCCTCCCATAATTATTTAGGTCCAATCTAATAAAATCCAATTATGCTTATTTGATGGGACTTCACATGATTATTTTATTAATGGTCCTTATAATGCGCTTGAAGGTTAAACTAATTTCTTAATTTAGATCTCCTTCCATTCAACATAAGCAATATTTTCCAATTTCCAAGAATTATTTAATTCAGAGTATCCTTTGTTTGATTTCAAAAACTACGTAAGCAAGAGCGCCGATGAACGTGCATCACTTAACTTATCTGAATTTTGAAATCATTAAGGTCCTAAAATCCGGTCATGATAGGCAGTGTGTGCTTCACACAATCATGATACATGATAGTGGTATGCAGCGTGTGTTTAACACATGACCATTTCAGTAGACCCACAAATTACTCGCAAAATAAAAGAATTCTCTTAGGAAATTTTCTTACTAATTTGGCTTGATTTTGAAATTCCAAAAATAATCAATTTGATTATTCTAGATTTTACCAAAATCATAATAATTAATTAAGTTTCAAAATTAATATAACCATTAATCTAGATTTTGTTTCCAAAATCATAATAATCATAATTTTATTTTACCGGAATATTTAAAATCAAAAACTACTTGCATATACTATCATACTAGTCGATAATGACATAATAGTAAATATGCATGTATGACATGTGATCATGCAGCAATATGGCACCTTCCTATCCTATATGACATGTTATCGCAAATATCATGTTAATCGCACATATAATTCATATCATTCAATAAAAGCATTAAATAATAAATCCTAACTACTTTAATCCATGGCCTTCCTATTTTAAAGAAAACTAAATTAAATTAAATTAAATTAAATAATACAACTTTGGAATTCGACTTTCGCCTAGCCCATAGTATCTGTCTCAAGCCCCTTTAGGGTTTCATGGGCCCAAAAGCCCAAAGACCCAATCCTTTGGCGAGAAACCCTAGGACGCGAAAGAGGAACCCTAACCGTCAGGTCTGCAGCGCCTTCACCCGAAGTCAAATTAGACCGAAACTCCAGGGGAAGGACCGCCACATAGAGGCGAGTGCACCGTCGCCGGAACCACACAAAAAGGTGGTCGGACGCTCCCACACTCTCCCATTCTTTGCCGGAGAGTGGCGGCCACTCTCAGCCTCTTGTGGAGGCGCGTGGCGAAATGTGGAGTCTCCAATGGCGGCGATCCACCCACTGTTTGGTTCGTCTTTTCGTCCTCTTTCCAACCATATATAGATCGTCCCGTTCTGAGATCGGTAAGTGCTCGAAAAGTCTCCGACAGTGCTGACTGCGCATCTTCCTCGCGATTTCTCGATCTTGAATTTTTACAAAATATTGAAAAATACACAAAAATTCCGAAAAATTAAAAAAAACAGCAAGGAGGAAACCTAATCATATGGGATTAGCCTCCTTGTTACAAATCGAGAAATACACGAGAGACCCTAACCATGGATTAAAGCATTTTTACCGATTAAAATCTAAAATTTTATGAAAATGAACTGTAAAGAATTAACATGAATATAAATAACAGATACAAAATAAAGGTGCCATATTTTCAAAATCACAAAAATAAATCAATAAATCAAAGCTGATCTAAATCCCCATCACAATCCGGCTCTGATACCAATTGAAGGTATATCATCAGAAACGCGGAAGCGCATCGTACCAATGTGATGAGGAATAAAGAACACCGCTTTGATTACCTGAGATGAAGCAGCGAGCGTGACAATTTCTCACGTTCTGTTCTCCTCCTCAAGCCTCACGATCTGCAGCAACGCACCACGAACGGTCGCAATTCCGCTCTACGGTTGATCTTCCAGGCTATGACTCCAGGGGATCAGGTGGTCGTGTGGGCAACCGTTCAGATGATGAACGTCTGCCTCTTAGGTGTGTTTCTGATGTCTGTAACCCTAGGAGGCACTAGAGAGAAAAGAGAGTTTATATACTCTGCCCAATCCAAGACTAACCCTAAGCTTCATGGGTTGAAATTAGTCTTTTGGGCTCACTTTCACTAAAGCTATTGGGCTTAAGTGAAAAGAGCATATTAAACCCAACACTGATGTGTATATATTCATTTTGTCAAATGAAAGTCACACTAAAAAAACTGTTATATATGTGCTAATTTCAAGAAGCAATAATACATAACTTGTGATGAGGGGCGATGATGTGCTTGTGTAGTGGCCGATGGAAACTAGGCGTCGACCAGTATTAAAATATAAATTAAAATAGCTGTAGAACTAAGAATTTACATATATGATCCATCAGTTCATTAAAAAAGAAAAGTCTTTGTCCTTTTAAATGACATAATTTGTGTCATTCTATTATCACAATTACAAAGAGATAGGACCCACACTTTTATACAATGTTATTAAACCCGACCCGATTATCGAATCGGTCGAGGTACTGAGTCATTGGATCACTGGTTCAACCGCATGACCTGGTAAATATATGTAAATTTATAATTTATATTAAAAAAATTATAAATATACTTAAATACCTGTAAAAAAATATATCAATTTTAAATATTTTAATATGAAAAATAAGGGAAAGGTTATACTTGCTACCTATTTTTTTTACTACCTCTTACTACCAAATCTTAACCGTTGATTTCTGTCAATCCAACGGTTATAATTTATTGGAAATTAATAATTAATTAATAAGTATGAATTAATAAATTATAACCGTTAGATTAACGAAAATCAATGGTTAAGATTTGGTAATAAGAGGTAGTAAGAAAAAGAGGTAGTAACTATAACCTCTCCCGAAAAATAATAAATTACATATCATTGTCCAACAAAAAGTAATCAAACATAATATTTGTTATACTAATGTTTCAGGTCCAGTAAACGACATCTCTAGCATAAATCAAATTAAAATTCCTACATATTGCATAACCAAGATAATATTAGTGTTGTAAGTACATAATCTATGTAAATTAATAAGCTACAAATCGCTCAAATATTTCAAAAGAAAACAAATCATTTGGTAATAAGAGGTAGTAAGAAAAAGAGGTAGTAACTATAACCTCTCCCGAAAAATAATAAATTACATATCATTGTCCAACAAAAAGTAATCAAACATAATATTTGTTATACTAATGTTTCAGGTTCAGTAAACGACATCTCTAGCATAAATCAAATTAAAATTCCTACATATTGCATAAACAAGATAATATTAGTGTTGTAAGTACATAATCTATGTAAATTAATAAGCTACAAATCGCTCAAATATTTCAAAAGAAAACAAATCGCTCAAATATTTCAGCCAATTAATTTAATTAATTGGTTTCCTTAATTTTATCCAATCAATCCAATTTATTGGTTTCCCAAATTTTAGCCAATTAATCTAATTAATTGGTTTCCTTAATTTTGTTCAATCAATCCAATTGATTTGTTTCCCTAATTTCAGCCAATTAATTTAATTAATTGGTTTCCATAATTTTGGTGAATCAATCCAATTGATTTGTTTCCAATCAATCTAATTGATTTGTTTTCTTTATTTTCTCCATCTTCAATAAATCTAATTTAATGACTATATTTAAATTCCAATTTTAAATTCAAAATTCAAAATTGGAATTTAAATTAATTTTATTTAAATTCAAATTTCAAATTCAAAATTAGAATTCAAATTAATTTTATTAATTTAACTATTAAATTAATTAGGGCTCATTATGTGGGCTTTTCCAATATGTGGGCTTTTCCAACTTAGGCTCATTATGCCTTATTGGGCCCAAAACACATATGTTAGAATTCAAGACAACTTAAGGTGTTTGTGTGCGAATGATAACACATATTTTGTTACACTTATTTATTACTCTTGGTTGGTATTTTTAAGTTTTATTTGAATTAAATTAAGGTCTTTTCGGTCAAATCAGAATTCTAGATTTTAATTGGGTTTAATTGATTTTCGTAATAATTTTCCAAATTTACACTTCTTTCGTATTTTGGCCATATCTCACTCTACAGATGTCTGATTAACTCCGTACTTATTGCGTTTTGCAGCTAACAGAAAGGGCTACAATTGCTATTTCAACTACTGAAGCCCATTTCGGACAAAAAGATGGTCAAAACCTGAGCCCAAGATGGATGTGTTTTGTTGGAAATTTATTTTTATGTTTGAACTTAAGTTATAATTTTTAACCCAATGTACATGAGGCCCAGATCTAATATTTCTGTTTTTTTCCTTTTATTTTGGGTTGGATTTGTAGAGCCCGAAGCCCAGCTTGATTAGGGGTAAAAATGGCGAGAGTAAGGACCTTGTGGATCATCTTTTTCGTTTGAATTTGAATTTTACAGTTTTGAAATTAAAAGAATTTTCGTCTTTTCTTTCTCCTCTTTTCTTTAATCAACCCAAGGGTTGAGGATTCCATGGTTGAATCCTGAGGACCTGCGCCTCATTTTGAACCAAATTCGTTTCTCTTTCCAACTCGGTTTGACATTGCGCGATTGTGGGTGTTCAATCTGAGATATGTGATTGCGTTCTTAGGAAAGAGATTAACCATTGGATTTAATGGTTAGGTTGATTAACCCAATGAACTCAAGTCGAAGGGGTTGATACTCCGCGATTGCGTGAGTAGACGTATTCGACCAAACGCTAAGCGATCTCTTAGAGAGGGTTCTCAATTGGAAATAAGATTTCTGATTCAATTGAGATCAATCACGATTTGGTAATTATTTGTCCAATGATGGATATCTTTGGAATCCTAATTCTTGGGTTGATTGCTTTTAATTTGATTATTCTTTTTTTTTTCATTTCCGTTTAAATTTACAATCATATTCATACCCCCATTTTAGTTTTCGTTTTTCTTTAATTTCTGTTTCTCCTTATTTTCTCCTTTTATTTAGTTTCCATTTTTATTTGGTTTCCGTTTTCATTTGGCTTCCATTTTTATTTTTATTTTTATAATTGAGCGATTGAGTTCATTGCAAACTCCTTGAGAGACGACTCAGGTTGACGCTTTACTACAAAATTTTAATAAACCTGATTTAATTAATTTGTGCGAGTTCGACAGCTCGTGTCAAATTTGGCGCCGTTGCCGGGGAGTTTGCATCGTTCTCTATCGTTCTATACCCTCTTCCTCCTTTTGTTTCTATTGTGCAGAAAATTAATCATAGGGAGTGGTGTGATAAGCAGACTGAGAGGATCTTCACATGTGGATGGACATTGCTTCAAGCCTTTTTATGAGGGACTCCAGCAGCAGCTTGTGGAGGCACAAATCAGGCTCACTGATGCCACTTACCTTCCCTAAGGAGGATAGAGAGCCTTCTTTTCCTTTTTCTTTATTTCCTTTTTCTTTGCATTTTTTTTTATTTATTTCAACTTTAATTGTCAATAAGCAGATTTTCCTTTTCTTTCTGATAATTGTTGAGTTATACATGGAATGAACTTGGACATATTTATTTTGATAGATTATTCGGATCATGCTTAATTCTTGACTTTTGGATTATATTACTTGTTGACTGATATTGTTATGCTGATTGCGTAATTTGATTTTACCCTTGTGAGATTTTGGGCCTGTATGAATGGATTACATCTTTTGCCATTCTCTCTTTCTTGTGTGTTTCTGCTCATGATCTTTATTCTCTAGAACTTGATCTTGTTCTTTTTGAAACCGCATTTTTCATTTACATGCATGAATATGATAGAGACATTTTTTCTTTTATTTTTCCCTTTATCCAGATAGCCATCCCTTACATTATTATCCCTTGGTGAGCCCCTTTGAGCCTTTATATCCTTTGTTTCGTAAGCCACATTACTAGCCTAAGTGAAAAACTAATTAATTCCACACCCTGGAGATTTACTGAGCATTGGTTTTCACTGTGATATTGTGTTTAAGTGTGGGGGTTTGCCCAAGACGTGCAAAAATTTAAGTGTGAGGGGTGACCATCTGATTTTTTTTTTTACTGTATTGATTAAAAAAAAGCAAAAAAAAAGTAAAAAAAAACAACAAAAAAGTAAAAAAAAAAACAAAAAAAAAAAAGAGAAAAAGCAAAAAATAAAAAAATAATACTTTTCATTATCTTTGTTTTATTTTCTTAGTGTCGTTCTTAACTTTTGCTCTTGTAGATTTCTGGGGTGTTTAACATTCTTTTCCATATTCTATACATACCTTCACCTCAGCCCCATTACAACCCTGCATAAAACCCTCTTGATTTGTGCATGCATGTGTTAGTAGCAGTGGAGAAGTAGAATTTGAGCAAGCCTATGGTAGAATAATTTTTTTGAGTAGATTTGAGTGATACACTGATTACTTGATACACTTGAGAGAAAAATATTGAGAGCATCCTATAAGGAACAATTTTCGGTAATTGGCATATACAGTTGAAATTAACAGGTCTTGTGATTTGAGATTAGGGAATTTTTTCCTGATTGGTTAATCTATTGAAGACTTGTGATCTATGTATATTTTCTGTATACTTGGTAATTGTTAGAAGGGATTGGTTGATCTTAGTCTTTACTTTCTATTTTAGTTTTTGCCCAGGAGTGCAAAAAGATAAGTGTGGGGGAATTTGATAACACATATTTTGTTACACTTATTTATTACTCTTGGTTGGTATTTTTAGGTTTTATTTGAATTAAATTAAGGTCTTTTGGGTCAAATCAGAATTCTAGATTTTAATTGGGTTTAATTGATTTTCGTAATAATTTTCCAGATTTACACTACTTTCGTATTTTGGCCATATCTCACTCTACAGATGTCAGATTAAATCTTTTCTTGTTGCGTTTTGTAGCTAATAGGAAGGGCTACAATTGCTATTTCAACTACTAAAGCCCAATTCGGACAAAAAGATGGTCGAAACCTGAGCCCAAGATGGATGTGTTTTGCTGGAAATTTATTTTTATGTTTGAACTTAAGTTATAATTTTGAACCCAATGTACATGAGGGCCAGAGCCAATATTTCTGTTTTGTTTCCTTTTATTTTGGGTTGGATTTGTAGAGCCCGAAGCCCAGCTTGATTAGGGGTTAAAAGGGCGAGAGTAGGGACCTTGTGGATCATCTTTTTCGTTTGAATTTGAATTTTACAATTTTGAAATTAAGAGAATTTTCGTCTTTTCTCTCTCCTCTTTTCTTTAATCAACCCAAGGGTTGACGATTCCATGGTTGAATCCTGAGGACCTGGGCCTCATTTTGAACCAAATTCGTTTCTCTTTCCAACTCGGTTTGACATCGCGCGATTGTGGGTGTTCAATCTGAGATATGCGATTGCGTTCTTAGGAAAGAGATTAACCATTGGATTTAATGATTAGGTTGATTAACCCAATGAACTCAAGTCGAACGGGTTGATACTCCGCGATTGCGTGAGTAGACGTGCCGTATTCGACCAAACGCTAAGCGATCGCTTAGAAAGGGTTCTCAATTGGAAATAAGGTTTTTGATTCAATTGAGATCAATCACGATTTGGTAATTATTTGTCCAATGATGGATATCTTTGGAATCCTAATTCTTGGGTTGATTGCTTTTAATTTGATTATTCTTTTTTTTTCATTTTCGTTTAAATTTACAATCATATTCAAACCCCCCATTTTAGTTTCTGTTTCTCCTTATTTTCTCCTTTTATTTAGTTTCCATTTTTATTTGGTTTCCGTTTTCATTTGGCTTCCATTTTTATTTTTATTTTTATTTTTATAATTGAGCGATTGAGTTCATTGCAAACTCCTTGAGAGACGACTCAGGTTGACGCTTTACTACAAAATTTTAATAAACCTGATTTAATTAATTTATGCGAGTTCGACGGCTCGTGTCAGCGACCCATTAGGCCCAACATAGCCACTGACATAAATGAGCTTGGGCCCATTAGGCCCAATCCATCTAATGACAACACAGAGCACTAGCAATGCTTTGTTGTCCCAGAGCTAGTTGAGTTCATCGAATGATCAACCTGTTATACCTATTTGGTTACCGTGTGAATTGTCCCTTAATCTCGGTTATCCATCCCATTGACCTAGGTCAAGGAAAACGTATCAACCCATGCAGTCTAGGGTTAGCTTTTGCTGAAACAAGAAATCTTCATTTACGGACTCTAAATAGCGGGCCATCTCATGACTCATTTACTATGCATAGATTCCCGAGTCCCGTAAATGTCATCCTGGTTTCACCGGTCTACGGATAACCTAATCTCTCACAGAGATTGACGAATTCCTTTAGCTTGTCACACTAGCCCTGAGTCCTTAGGGCATGCCCAAGATTATACCTACGAGTCTCCATTTTTCAGGCAGACAAGATATACAATCAGAGCAAGCCTTCCAGAGCACAGGTCTATACGACAACGTTAGGTCTAAGGAAAGACACACCCAAATAATAAGAGACATTACCTATTGATACTATCTGTGAGATTTCCTTGTAGTGTCTCTTTGTGGGTCAGTTCAGTGCGAGCTATTCTCCAATAGGTCCACCCACGAGTCAACTAAGACATCTTCATGTCTGTAGCTCACGAGGACTCTACCTTGCATCTCCATGCAAGTAGCTGAGTCGTGCTAGTCTTACCCGAGATCACCAATGCCCATTATCGGTATCTCTAGACTAGGAACATATTTCTGGCATTGGACGTGTGGTGTCATTGAGCCCTCATGATCGTGATCCTTATCACAAATCCTCAATGTGACACCCATTCCATTCCAAGGGCTTTATCCAGTTACTCATATTCAATATTTGAGACATGCAATATGAAACAAGATAAATAATGCTTTTATTTATAAAATATATTCATAACAAATAAAGAAGTACATGGGTCCATCTGACTCTCAGATTGTTTCTAGGACACCTATGTACTATCAGTTAATGGGGATGAACTTAATAGAGCAGAGATGCCTATTAGAGCACATGGAGTCCCCACACTCAACAATCTCCACTCGAGGATTGTACAACCTGACGTTGCAACAACAAATTTTGAGCTGAAACCTGTTATGTTCAGCATGCTACAAACAATTGGCCAGTTTAATGGAATTCCAAGTGAAGACCTGCATCTACAGTTGAAGTACTTCATGGACGTGGCAAATAACTTCAAGATGCAATGAGTTACATCTAATGCATTAAAGCTAAAGCTATTCCCTTATTCCTTAACCAATAGGGCTAAGACTTGGTTAAGCACTTTAGCCTCTAATTCAATCAGAAGATGGAATGATATGGCTGAGAAATTCATAGCCAAATTCTTTCCTCCAGTCAAGGTAGCTCAATTAAGGAATGAGATCACATCTTTCCAACAGAAAGAAGGAGAATCATTGTATGAAAGCTTGGACAGATTCAAAAAACTGCTTCAGAAATGCCCCAACCATTGCATACCTGAATGGCTTCAGATGGAAACCTTCTACAATGGGCTGAATGAGCAAACCCGTGGAATAACAGATGCATCTTCTGGAGGATCCCTCTTGGACAAGATATTTACAAAAGCTTACTGGATTCTAGAAAGCATGGCAAAAAAAATTATCAATGGCCATCCGAGAGGACAAATGCATAGCAAAAAGCTGTAGGAGTACTGGAGCTTGATGCTATATCTTTACTGGCAGCACATATATCCTCTTTGAATAATACTATTAAAAATTTGAATTTGAGCATTGATGTTAAAGCATAGCCACAACAAGCACATCCAATTTCTAATATTCCTCATGCTATAACATGTGTTTTCTGTAGTGGTCCTCATATTTATGATGATTGCCCTCAAAATCCTCAATCTGCCTTTTTTTTTAGGAAATTACAACAGGAACAATCAATATTCAAATTCCTACAATCAAGGATGGAAGAACAGTAATAACGTGCCTTATTCTCAAGGGCAACAACAAGGGTCAGACTATGTTCCAGCATAGCAGATGCAAAGACCATTATTCCAGTAGCAGCAGCAGCAGCAACAATTCCAACAACCCAGACAGCAAGCTGATAACTCTAGCTCGTTGGAGAATATGCTAAAAGACTTCATTGCAAAGAAAGATCTATTTTTCAGAGCCAATCAGCATCAATAAAGAACTTGGAAAACCAAGTGGGGCAGTTAGCTGATGCCATGAGGAGCAGACCCATGGGTACACTGCCTAGTAACACTGAGAATCCAAGAAGAGATGGAAGCGAGCAAATCAAAGCTATAGCGCTGCGGAGTGGGAAAGCAGTAGATGAGCAAGACCATATAAAGGATTATCACAAGATGAAGGAGTAAGAAGGCTAGAATATAGGAGAGAAGATTGTTGTGGAAGAAGATATTGGAGATTAACTGGTTGAAACTCAAACCAAAAGTCCAAATTAGACTGCTGCAGCAAAGAAGCAGCATTGTCAACCTGTTGACAAAACAAGTAGACCACCACCTCCTTTCCCTCAAAGGCTTCACAAGCATAAAGATGATAACCAATTCAAGAGATTCATGGATGTGCTGAAGCAATTTCATATCAATGTTCCATTGGTGCAGGCTCTTGAGCAAATGATTAGCTACTCAAAGTTCATGAAAGACATATTGCCTAGAAAAAAGGGAGTTAAAGAGTATGAGACTGTGGCTCTCACCCAAGAAAGTAACAGGTTCTTGAATAAGTTACCACCTAAATTGAAAGATCCAAGGATTTTCACAATCCCTTGTTCCATTGGTAACACCTACATTGGTCAAGCACTATGTGATCTTGTTGCATCCATTAACTTCATGCCCAAGAGTATTTTAACCAAGTTGGGAATTGGAGAGGCACGTCCAACCACTGTCACCTTACAGCTTGCTGAAAGATCCATCACTTACCCTGAAGGAAAGATTGAAAATGTATTAGTAAGGGTGGATAAATTTATATTCCCTGCTGACTTCATTGTTCTCGACTTTCAAGCAAATAGAGAGGTACCTCTTCTTTTGGGAAGACCATTCTTAGCTACTGGCATAACTCTTATTGATATTGAAAAAAGGAGATTTGACCATGAGAGTCAACGATGAGCAAGTAACCTTTAATGTGTTAAATGCTATGAAATATCCAAGATGGAGGAATGTTCTGCCATAGAAGATGCTGATAAACCACTGCTACAACAGTATAAACTAGAAATTGAAAAGGAGCAACTGGAGATTGCCATAGAAAAAGAAGGTGCAATTGATGAAGAAGAGGTAGAAGCATGTCTAGCCTAGATAGATGCCTAACCAGTAATACCATTCAAGGAAAGACATTATGAGTCATTGAATCTGCAAGAAAGGAAAACACAGCTACCAAAGCCATCAATAGAAGAACCACTAGTGCTGGAACTCAAGCCACTGCCTGATCATTTGAGATATTCATACTTGGGAGAGAATGATACTCTGCTCGTGATAATTTTATCTCTTTTGACCAAGATGCAAGTGGAGCAGTTGCTAGAAGTCTTAAAGAAGCACAAAATAGCCTTGGGGTGGAGTATTGCTGATATAAAAGGAATATGCCCCTCACTTTGTATGCATAAAATTTTGATAGAGGAAGGCTACAACAATACTATATAACATCAGAGAAGGTTGAATCTTATGATGAAAGAGGTTGTGAAGAAAAAGTTATAAAATGGCTAGATGCAGGAGTAATATACCTATTTCAGATAGCCAATTGGTGAGTCCAGTCCAATATGTCCCTAAAAAAGGATGAATTACAATGGTAGAAAATGTAAATAATGAATTAATTTCTACAAGGACTGTAACCGGATGGATAATCTGCATGGATTATAGAAAGCTCAATGATGTAACAAGGAAGGATCATTTCCCTTTGCCATTTATTGATAAGATGTTGGATAAGCTTGCGAGAAAAGAGTTTTATTGCTTCTTAGATGGGTATTCAGGCTATAACCAGATTGCTATATCTCCTGAAGACCAAGGCAAGACTACATTCACATGTCCTTATGGTACTTTTTCATTTAGAAGGATGCCATTTGGACTGTGTAATGCTCCAGCAACCTTCCAGCCTTGTATGATGGATATATTCACAGATATGGTGGAAGATTTTGTGGATATTTTCATGGATGATTTCTCAATTTTTGGGGAGTCATTTGATTCATGTCGTGCCAACCTATAGGATGTACATTAGAGATATAAAGAGACTAATCTTATACTCAATTAGGAGAAATGTCATTTCATGGTTAAAGAAGGTATAGTCTTGGGCCATAAGATATCAAGGGGAGGACTTAAAGTGGATAAAGCTAAAGTATCAGTAATTGAGAAATTATCCATGCCCATTAATGTGAAAGGAATTAATGAAGAAATATGGTGTAATTCATAAAGTAGACACTGCATACCATCCACAGACCAATGGCCAAGCTGAAGTCTCAAACAGAGAAATCAAGCAAATCCTTCAGAAAACAGTTAATTCTAATAAGAAGGATTGGAGCAAGAGACTTGAAGATGCTTTGTGGGCGTACAGGACTGCCTACAAGACTCCAATTGGGATGTCCCCTTACCGACTTGTTTATGGAAAAGCATGTCATCTTCTGGTAGAGTTGGAGCATCAAGCATATTGGGCTGTGAAGCAATGCAATATGGATCTCATCCAGTCAGGAGTGGAGAGGAAACTACAGCTGCAATAATTAGAAGAACTGAGATTGGATGCTTATAAGAGTTCCAGGATATATAAAGAGAAAACAAAGGCATTCCATGACAAGTAGATCTTGAGGAAAGAATTTGTAGTAGGCCAGAATATTCTACTGTTTAATTCCCGTCTTAAGCTCATGCCTGGTAAGTTTAGATCAAGATGGAATGGCCCATTTGTCATTACTAATGTCTTTCTTTATGGTGCAGTTGAATTAAAAGACAAATAGGCTAGGAGAACATTTACTATGAATGGGCATCGTTTGAAGCCCTTCTATGAAGGAACACAACATCAGCCTGAGGATACAGAGATGGAAGTAGAGATCAGGCTGCTTGATGCTGTTTATTCTCTTTAGGGAGTTCAAGGAGTTCTCTTCCCTCTTTTCATTTCTTTTTGTTATTTGCATTTTCTTCTTTCTTTTAGTTTTTAATTTTCATAGGTAGATTTTTCTTTTCTTTCTGGTAATTATTGAGTGGTACATAGAGTAGACTTAGATCACAGTGTTTGATAGCATAGTCTGTTGGGCTCTGATCTCGATTCTTGGATTGTAATACCTGTTGATTGATGTTGTGTTGTTGCTTGCATGATTTGGTTGACCCTTGTGAGGTTTTGAGCATGTATACATGGCATACATCTTCTGGCCATTCTTTCTTTCCTGTGTGCTTCTACTCTTGATCTTTGTTCTCTAGAACTTGCTCCGGTTCTTTTTGAAACTGCATTTTTCATTTACATGCATGAATATGATTGAGGCATTCATTTTTTTTACTTTTTTTTTTTTTTGATAACATATCATTTTTTTTACTTACTTTAGTCAGATAGTCATCCCTTACATTATTATCCCTTGGTGAGCCCCTTTAAGCCTTTACATCCTTTTTTCTTAAGCCAAATTACAAACCTAAGTGAAAAATCAATTAATTCTACACCCTGGAGATTTACTGAGCATTGATTTCACTGTGATGTTGTGTTTAAGTATGGGGGTTTGCCCGAGACGTGCAAAAAATTTAAGTGTAGGGGTGACCATCTGATTAAAAAAAAATGTGTTTATTTCTTTCTTTTCATTATCTTTGTTTTATTTCCTTAGTGTAGTTCTTAATTTTGCTCTTGTAGATTTCTGGGGTGTTTAACCTTGTTTTCCATATTTCATCCATACCTTCACCTCAGCCCCATTACAACTCTGCATAAAGTCCTCTTGATTTGTGCATGCATGTGTTAGTAGCAATGGAGAAGTAGAACTCGAGCAAGCCTATGGTAGAATAATTTTCTTGAGTAGATTTGAGTGATACATTGATTACCTGATACACTTAAGAGAAAAAAAAATTGAGAGCATCCTGTAAGGAACCATTTTCTGTAATTGGCATGTGTAGTTGAAATTAACAGGTTTTGTGATTTGAGATTAGGGAATTTCTGTCCTGATTGGTTTATCTCTTGAAGACTTGTGATCTTTGTGTATTTTCTGTATGCTTGTAATTGTTAGAAATGATTGGTTGCTCTTAGTCATTACTTTCTGTTTTAGTTTTTGCCCATGAGTGCAAAAAGATAAGTGTGGGGAAATTTGATAACGCATATTTTGTTACACTTGTTTATTACTCTTGGTTAATATTTTTAGAATTTATTTGAGTTAAATAAAGGTCTTTTAGGTCAAATCAGAATTCTAAATTTTAATTGATTTTCATTAGAATTTTCTAAATTTACACTACTTTTGTATTTTAGCCATATCTCACTCTACAGATGTTCGATTGACTCCATTCTTGTTGCTTTTTTCAGCTAACAGAAAGGGATACAATCTCTATTTCAGCCACAGAATCCCAATTCGGATGGGAAGATGGTCTAAACCTGAACTCAAGATGACGTGTTTTTGTTGGAATTTTATTTTGACGTTTGAACTTGTAAATTAGATTAGAACCCAATGATTTTAGGGCCCAAGGCTATGTTTTAATGTTTTATTTTATTTTGTTTTATTAAGTTTTATTTTATGCATGAGCCGAAGTGTTGGAACCCTAACCCGTTCTGAATGTGAGTTATTTAAGGGAAACATTAGGAAACCCTACGGCAGTCAGATTTTTGGATTAAACAATTGTTTTTAGTTTTTCTTTGGAATTCGAAATTCAAACTCTTTTCTTTTCATCTTCTTCTTCTCTTTTTATTTTATTTTAAACGATTCTTAATCTCGCGATGCTAGGCTAAACACCTTTAATCAATCTAAGGATTAAAGGTTCGTTAGTTTATTTCATTTGATCTGTTTTAACCTTTTAAATCAATTTCATTTTTTCCAATTCAGATTGAAAATCATGCGATTGTAGGTATTCAAATTGAATGATGCGATTGCATTTTATAAAGGAAAATTGATCATTAGATCTAATTGTCAGATTAATTAACCCAATTAACATAAGCTGAACAAGTTTAAACTACTGCGATTGCATAGTTTAAATACTGTATTTGTAACACCCCGTGTATACCCGGTTTGTTAACATGTCATCGTATTAAGCCACGCTTAATAAAAAATGCAGAATATTTTTTTCTTTTCAATTATGACGTCATTATCATTACCAAGTTGAATTACTTAATTCATTTCCAAAACATTGCATGTATGTAAATTGCAAATAGACAGCTAACTGAATTACCTCAATACATAAATATCTGCGAGTATCTAAGTCACAGAGCTACAACACGTAGACCGGACATAATCCTGATACCATTATACAACTCGAATCTAAAAGCATAAAGTCAAGTCAATGTGGCATGGACAATCCCCACGCTCACCAAATAAGTCACAAACCCAACAAGTCTCAACAACAACATCATAATAATAAAGGCAGTAAATCAGAACAACAGCCAGTCATATCAGCATAACATCAAACACCTCAACTCAGCTCCAGCCTCCTGCCGCCCGAGGTCTCAACCCCAGGGTAACTGAACCAGAAATATGTGCCCCAAATGTGGGGTGAGATCTCTAAACATAAATCTCAGTAAGACAAAGGGTCCTCAAGGATCTTCCACCCCAAGATCACTTACATGTGCAATATAAGTTCCAAAAACACTTTAACAGTATAAGTTCCAAAATCAGTGCAATGCAGCAGATAATCATGTCATGTGTGTTATAACTAATCTTCTGGCCAGAGAGATGCAGGAATACGTCTATTACCCACACAGTACGCGCTCATGTCGTACCTGCCCATAGGATCACATCTTGTCTAGGCGAACACCACATACATATCATAAGGCATTAGCACTTAACAGCTCAATAGCATTTCAATAAAATAATACATGAAAACTCATCATGCATATAAACCATCCCCCCATGGGATATGGTTGATCAACAATGGCTAAACCGAGGACACGAAAGCTTACCTTACAAGCTAACTATCCAAGCCAAGAGTCCACATAAGCTCAAAGTCCACACACAGCATAATCACAATCTGTTTGGACCAATAATAATATCAATATACATACTCTACCAGAAAACGACATAAAGACATTGTTTGGACCAATATCAATATACTCTGTGTGTGTATACTCTGCGTATGTATACTCTGCATATGTTTGGACCAATATCAATAGATTCTGGTAGTGCTAATATCAATATTAATCACTTAGATTCTGACTTAGGTTATTTATTACAAAAGTCCACATTAACTAACCATGGGTCCACAAACCCAAAATAGCATTCTGTATGAACAGTACCGTTACTGTTCTCGAAAACTTAGAATATCTGGATATATGTCAGCGCCATATTCGGATATCCATATTCGGATATCTCAAGACCCCATATCCGGATATCATATCCGGATATCCATATCCGTATATCCATAGGTGGATATCATATCCGGATAACATATCTGGATAACATATCCGGATATTTCGCGACAGAATGCAATTCTTCATTTCGCGAGATATCCTTCCTAAAGGTTGCTCTTTTAGCGATTCCAAAAGCTTAAACATGCTTTTTTAGGTGTGTTTAACCTTACCCAACCTCAAGTTATTAACTTTAGCTTATTACGTGCATCAAGGCTTTATTTTTAACCATTAAACTCATGCTCGAGGTTGATGAAACTTACTCAAGCTTAAAACAGAGCCAATGGTGCTCTTGGAGCTCACTTGTAGCTCCCCAAGGTTAGACTACTCCAAGGCCACGAAAATATATAGTAAGGTTGACCCTTTCACCACAAAGTTCAACACTTGAAGCTACCACAACCAAGGAAAATGCCTCCTCCACTATAACTCAGAACCACAGCCCAAAGAACTCCCCAAACAGAGACCCAAGGTTCAGAAACAAAGTCTCTAATCCACCCCCAAGGCTTTATCTCACACGCCCAAGGAGGTTTGATGAAGGAACCAAGAGGAAAGGTGGTCTCTTGGCTCACAAGTGCAAGGAGGAAGGTGGTGGCTGATGGAGGTAGCAAGCTTCAGCAAGGGTCACGTAGAATAAGAGTATGGTCTAGGGTTTGGGCCAAACATGCATATTTATAGTGTTTTAAGTATTAAGCACACATTATTAGCACTAATATCTACGCTTAGCATTTAAATCCCAAACATAGGATTCTGAACCTACTCATTTTTCTAAGACTTGTCATATTTTTATTTTATTTTTCACAGCACCTTTCCGGTACGCGCTTTTACATAGCCAGTATCAGTCCTGGCACCAGTTCTCATTATTTCGGCTTGAAACTTGTTTTACAAGTCCTATATATTATTCTAGGAATGTTCATGCACTTATTATAATTTTCCGGGATACTTCATCGGTACGCATTTATACCGAGGAGCAGAACCGGTATCTGCACTTTTCGTTCGAAAAGCGACTTTCAGCATTATTAATCACTTACCATAATTATTTAAGCCTTCTCATAATTATTAGGGTCAATTATAGAATTATTTCGTAATTCCTATATTTGATTAATTAATTTCCTAAATTAACGGTGCAGGTTCTTACATTCACCCCACCTTTTTAAGGATTTTTTCCTCAAAATCAGAAACATACCTGTCTCGGAAGTTGGGGTACTGCCGGAGAAGCTCGTCCTCTCGCTCCTAGGTACACTCCTCAGGAGTTCTTCCTGTCCATTGCACTTTGACCATCAAAATGATCTTCTCCTCAGCTGCTTCTCGCCTCGATCGAGAATCTTGAGAGGTCTGACGGAAGTTTTCAAGTTCTCCCGAACCTCCACATCATCCGGTTGCACCACGTGCGAGGGATCCGCTACATACTTCCGCAGCTGAGACACGTGAAACACGTGGATGTTGGCCAAGTTCAGAGGAAAGACAAGTCGGTAGGCAACAGGTCCTACTCTACCAAGTATATGGTAGGGCCCAATGAATCACGGGCTCAGCTTCCTCAATCTGAGTGCCCGACCAACACCAGTGACAGGTGAAAGTCTCACAAACACGTGATCACCCTCACTGAACTCCAGTGGAAGATGCTTGACATCGTAATAACTCTTTTGGCGATTCTGCGCCTGCTTCAGCTCCTCTCTGATCAACTGGATCTGCTGAGTAGTATCTTGGACAAAGTCCAAACCAAACAACTCCTTATCCCCAACCTCGGACCAGCAGGTAGGAGTCCGACACCTCCTACCATACAACGCCTCGTAGGGTTCCATGCCCAGGCTAGCATGGAAACTGTTGTTGTAAGAAAACTCAACCAATGGCAGGTACTTATCCCATGCTGAACCCTGCTCCAAAGTGCAAGCCCTCAACATGTCCTCCAATGTCTGGATGGTCCTCTTAGTCTGTCCATCAGTCTGAGGGTGATAGGCGGTACTCAATCTCAACTGCGTACCAAAAGCCTCCTGAAGCGCCTCCTAGAACTGAGATGTGAACTTCGGGTCCCTATCACTGATGATACTCTCAGGCACCCCGTGAAGCCTCACAATCTCGCGAACATAAAGTCGGGCCAACTGCTCAGCAGTGAAGCTCACCTTCACCGGAAGAAAGTGGGCACACTTTGTTAATCTGTCCACAATGATCCAGATAGAGTCGCAACCAGCTTGAGTCTTCGACAATCCCACCACGAAAACCATGGAAATGATCTCCTATTTCCATTCCGGAACCTCAAGAGGTTGAAGCTTACTAGATGACTTCTGGTGTTCTATCTTCACCTTCTGGAAAACCAAGCACTTGGACACATAGACAGCTGTCCTTCTTCATGCCCGGTAACCAATAATTCCTCTTCAAGTCCTGGTACATCTTCGTAGCACCAGGGTGGACAGTAAACTGGCCCTTATGAGCCTCTGTCATCACCTCAACAGTCAAAGGACCTCGAGGAACCACAATCCTCTTCTGAAATGTCAACAATCCATCCTCATTCCAAGACACACCGTCCTGGTTCTTCACATAGTCTAGGCATTCTCTCTACACTTGCGCCTCTTTGATCTTTTCCATGAGCTCATTCTCAACTTGCACGATTTCCATTTCGAGATGTGCACCCCGAACAACGAGGTCACCGTCAAATCTCGAAACTACTCAATAATATCGTAATCACCCATAGTCAAACTGGATAGACTCACGGATTTCTGACTCAAAGCATCAGCTACCACATTGGCCTTGCCAAGATGGTACTTCAACTCGAAGTCGTATTCCTTCAGATACTCCATCCATCTCCTCTATCTCATGTTCAGCTCTTTCTAATCAAACAAATATTTCAAGCTCTTGTGATCACTGAACACGGCAAACTTCATGCCAAAAAGATGATGCCTCCAAATCTTGAAAGCAAACACAATAGCAACCAATTCCAAATCATAAGTCGAGTAGTTCTCCTCATGAGGCTTCAACTACCTCGAAGCATAGGCAACCACTTTTCCCAACTGCATCAACACACAGCCCAGCCCCTTTCCGGAGGCGTCGGTGTACAACTCAACTTCCTCAGCAGGATCAGGAAGGACCAACACAGGTGCAGTAGTCAGTCTCTCCTTCAACTCCTGAAAACATTCCTCACACTCGTGAGTCCACACAAATGGAGTCTCCTTCCGGGTAAGGCGAGTCATTGGCAGAACCAACATACGAACCTCCGGTAGTAACCTGCCAAACCCAGAAAACTCCTCACTTCGGTAACCGTCTTGGGCTTCTCCCAATCTAGCACGATCTCTATGTTGTTCGGATCTACTGCAACTTCCTCTACAGAAATCACATGCCCAAGGAACTTCACAGACTGGAGCCAAAACTCACATTTCGAAGGCTTAGCATAAAGCTTTTTCTCCTTCAGCACTTGCAACACAATCCTCAAGTGCTCGACATGCTCCTCCTCTGTCTTGGAGTAAATCAAAATGTCGTCAATGAAGACGATCACAAATTGATCCAGGTACGACTGGAAAATCCTATTCATGTAATCCATGAACACTGCGAGTGCATTAGTGAGTCCAAAAGGAATCACCAAATACTCATAATGACCGTATCTCGAACGAAAGGCGGTCTTAGGGACATCCTCCGGCTTCACCCGAATCTGATGGTATCTGGACCGGAGATCTATCTTTGAATACACACAAGCTCCCTTAAGCTGATCCAACAGATCATCAATTCGAGGAAGGGGATACTTGTTCTTGATTGCCACCTTGTTGAGTTTTCTGTAATCGGTGCACAATCGCATTGTCCCATCTTTCTTTTTCACAAAGATGACCGGTGCTCCCCATGGAGACACATTCGGTCGATTGAAGTCTTTCGCCGAAAGATCTTCAATATGCTTCTTCAGCTCAACCAACTCTGGTGGCGACATCCGATATGGAGCTAATGAAATATGCCCCACACCAGGCAACAAGTCTATGGAGAACTCTATCTCCCGCTGTGGCGGAAACTCAGGAATCTCCTCGGGAAACACTTCGAGGAATTCTCTCACCACAGGAATGCCATCGATATCCTCCTGTGACCCACTCACCAAACCTCCCAACATGACATATCTAAATGTCCCTACTCTCAAGGCGAGGAACTGGCTGTGGAATCACCCGGAGACATCACAACTCGCTTGGCGCAACAGTCAATCATCACACAATTCTTGGACAACCAATCCATGCCAAGGATGATCTCCAAGTTAGCCATCGGCAATCCAATCAGATCTACCAAAAAATCACGATCATCCCACTAAAACACGACATCTTGATGAACAGTGGAGGTAACACACTTTTCTCCGGTGGCGGTAGTCACCCGCAACGGTGGAGAAAGCACAACAATGGGCAACTCAAGCCCCACAGCAATCGGGGTTGGAATAAATGAATGCGTAGCCCCAGAGTCAAACAAGACATCAACCGAAGATCCACCAATGGAAACAGTACCTCTGACAAGGTTCGAAGCTCGGTTCAACTGCTGGCAATCCAATGTATAGACACGGCCGGTAGCAGGTGGCACTGCAGGTGCCGTTGTAGGTGGCAGAGGAATCATTTGAAGTGAAACTGCCTGAACCGCTGCAGCTCTCGCCGTAGATGACAGACAATCCCTAGAATAGTGGCCTGCCTGGCCACACTAAAAGCAGATCAACTGGCCCGTAGCACACGGCCCCACATGAACCTTCCCACATCTCGTGCATCTGGGAGCAGGAGGTCTCGCTGTACTCCCCTGAGTGGGAGTCCTCTTAAACTGATTTGGCGCTTGCCTAGCCTCCAACTGCTTCCCTTTGCCCTTGCCAGTAAACTTCTTGTCCCCCCAGGAAGTGGAACTACCAGTTCCCTTCGTCTCAGCAATCTTAGCCCTCTTGGCCTTACTCGTAATACAGACATCCTTGATGTCCCGACACTGTTGTACCAGTGTCCCAAAATCTCTCGATGCAGCACCAGCAATCCTGTATGTGATCTCCTCATTAAGTCCCCTGCGGAACTTAGCAGCCAAGAATGTCGGAGTAGGCATAGCCATCCGAAAGTGCGCAAACTTTACCAGCTCATTAAACTTAGCCAGGTACTCATCAACAGACATCGAGCCCTGCACTAATCTGTCAAATTCCCCCTGCTTCCTCTCCTGCGCATCACAAGGGAAGTACCCGCCCAAAAAGTAGTCCTCGAAGAATGGCCATGTCATCACATGACCCTGCATCTCATAGGCGTGAGAGGTGTTCATCCACCACTCATGTGCATCGCCCTCCAACATATATGTGGCGAACATCAACTTCTGCGGGTCGGTACACTGCATAACCCGAAAGATCTTCTCAAACGCCTGTAGCCATCTCGCCGCAGCAATAGGATCATAAGATCCATTAAAGAAAGGTGGCTTATGCTTGCGAAAAGCATTAAGCCGACAGTCTATCACGTCACGATCCTCAGCAGGCTCCAAGTAGGGTTCCATCACCCTAGTAAGAAGAGTGACACCCTCAACGTGACTCAGGCTCTCGTCCTGAAGACTGGGTGGAGGCGGTGGTGGCGGTGGCGGTGGCGGTGGAGGTGGAGGTGGAGGTGGTGGTGGAGGTGGTGGTGGTGAAAACTGACCCTCGTTGCGGCCAGCCTGCATTTCCTCTAACATGACCCTCATCATAGTTATGTTCGCCAGTCTGTTCGCCTCAAGAACATCTTCCGTGGCCTTCCGATTTGCCTCTCGAACGGCATCCATCATTGCCAAGTTGGTCAATCTAGCGGCCTCCTGATCGGCTAGTCTAGCCGCCTGCATCTCAGCTAATGCAGTCAGGACAGGATTCGGCTGATCCTCGTTCATCTCTAGGTTTCTCCTAGGTATTACCATAACTCTGCACAAGTTACACAAAGAATGAGTTGATCAGGCCCACGTAATGTGGTCACACATGTATCATCATAGCAAAATCCATCAGAGGAAACACAAGAGACAGACTCGCAACCAAACATCCTAAGTTATTGCAATACATACAGGCTTTTCCCAAGAAAGTGCTCTGATACCATAAAATGTAACACCTCGTGTATACCCGGTTTGTTAACATGTCATCGTATTAAGCCACGCTTAATTAAAAATGCAGAATATCTTTTTCTTTTCAATTATGACGTCATTATCATTACCAAGTTGAATTACTTAATTCATTTCCAAAACATTGCTTGTATGTAAATTGCAAATAGACAGCTAACTGAATTACCTCAATACATAAATATCTGTGAGTATCTAAGTCACAGAGCTACAACACGTAGACCGAATATAATCTTGATACCATTATACAACTCGAATCTAAAAGCATAAAGTCAAGTCAATGTGGCAAGACAATCCCCATGCTCACCAAATAAGGCACAAGCCTAACAAGTCTCAACAACAACATCATAATAATAAAGGTAGTAAATCAGAATAACAGCTAGTCATATCAGCATAACATCTAACACCTCAACTAAGCTCTGGCCTCCTGCCGCCCGAGGTCTCAACCCCAGCGTTACCTGAACCTGAAATATGTGCCCCAAACGTGGGATGAGATCTCTAAACAGAAATCTCAGTAAGACAAGGGGGGTTGTTGCTACTCACGGCAAGTGCACCGATCGTACAAGTAATATATGATTAAGTAAGAGATCGTTCCCACGAGGATTACGGTTCAAGCACTAATTCACTATCGCAAACTTAGTTGGACAATCGAAAGTGTATTTGGAAACAGGATTTGAATTGCAAAATTAAAATATTAAATATTAAGCTAATTACTTGCAACAATTAAAGACAAGAAATTAAAGATGTGATTTAACTAATAAAATAAAAATGTAGCTAGGGGTTCGATTTCATTTAATCTCCTTATTACGTTTGAATTCCTTCTTAATGTTAATTTTCCTTAGTATCAATCTAATCAATTCTTTCGCATGTTATTAGAGCTCAATCCCTTGTTACTCTAAAACCTTTACAATATTGGAAGAACCCTAGTTCCTCGGTTATTCCCCAAGCATGCAAGCATTAAGTTCAAGAATCTTAAAGATTACGCAAACCCTATGTCTATCCCTAGAATCATAGGGTTTACGATGAAGTTATCAAATATGGATCACACACCAACATTCCTATTGTCATGCATTCACCGATGATCATTATATAAGATTCAAGCCTATATAAAGCATTAAAAACAGATAACTTCATTCATGATATAAAGGAAAATTAACACAGCGAATTGTTCAAAACATAATAAATTGACTAAAATCCATCTAACCCTAACTACTTAAAGAACTAGCCGGACATAGCAAAATCAAGAACAAAAGAAAATAGAAAGGCTCCCCCAAACTCCATAGGTGATTGGTGGATCTTCAAAATCTCCAGTGAACACTTGACGTTGATCTGTCTCCGCCGCTCACGAACATGAATCTGATGTTCCTCCGCGTTCCTTCAGCCTCCAAGCACCCAAAAGTTGTTTTGCAATGTAAAAGTTCTCTATTTCTGGTCCCCAATGGTGTTTTAAATAGGTCAAGAGTTCGTATTGCAGTAGAAAACTTGAATGGGCCTAAGTTGGACTTGTCTGGGCGCTTAAGCTTGTGAATGGGGGCTTAAGCTCCCACTTCTAACAACTTGATAAGATCTTCAATCTTATTGTTTTCACCTTGATTCATCTTCTTTTCTGATTTGATCTCTCTTTATCTAAATCTTCATATTTGAATAATTTGTTATCAAATCCCTTTAAAAATAACAATATATTAATTAGTTCCAACAGTCAGATAATGTTCATGATTATCATTTTAAAACCCTAATTTTTGACTTGTTCAACTAGATAATTCATATTATTTTAGTCCATTAAACAAGATAAACTAAAGGTTTATCAAACAATTCCCAGATTTGAACATTGCTGTCCTCAGCAATTAATTAGAATAAAACTATGGGAAAGTTTGGAGACGGCTAGTCATGCTTGATGAATAACAGGCAGAAAACTGATCAATAATGAGATATCAAAGTATTCAGACTTATTAAAAATCAATGACACATCAATTTCAAGCAAACAGTCATAATTCACCAGTCATAAAATCATAACATGCGTTCTCAAAAGAAAGAGTAGTACAATTTAATTTCCACAACACCCTCTCACTGGATTTTTATTTATTCACTCACATTCAGTGTTTAAGGGTATGTGTTTCACTCTTACTTCACTAAATTAACACTACCATAAGCTTGTTTATATTCTCACTCTCCACAGTCTTACTAGTATACAAAGTCAATCAAGAGGTCTTTGTTAAGGTTGTGACGTGGCTTAGGTAAAAGGAAAGGAATCATCTGGGTAAGTGGCTTAAGATAACTGATCAAAATTCAACTTCAAAGAGGAACTAGTTTAACTGTTCAACATATAGTAAACAGATTTCTCTTATTTTCCTCCTCTTTTCTTCTTCCACTTATTCATATAATATAAGTCTTTTATTTCTTTTCCTTCTTCCTTTTGTTTTTCTTTTTCTGTTTTTGTACAGATAAACAATTCAACCTTTTTCTTTTCATTTCCTTTTTCCACCACTTTGTGGCAATTTCCCTCTTTTCACCTTTTTCTCCCATACACTTAGAGTTTGATTTTCTCTTTTTGTTTCAATCCTATCCAGTTCCTCATTTAATTTTGAAAATTAATCAGTTCAGATGAGGATGTGTATGGAATGGCTATTCATAATGTACTGTCAATGAACAAACAGGCCTCGGCTCAAAAGGGCTTAATCTAAGAATAAACCTTTAGGGTGGCTATTTGGCTATCTAGCTTTTAAAAAGAACTGCCTCTATCATTTCAACAATTGTATACTACAGACCATTTCAAAGAGAAACAAAACAAGTTCTAGAGTGATTCAACAGTAAAGTTCACACCACAAAAAAATTCTGTTTAGGCTCAAAAGCTTACGGCTAAGGATGTGAGACTTATTTTTCCACTCTCTCTTTGATTACTCTAGTTATTCTTCTCTTATTCCAGTGAACTATGAAGCATGCTTGATTGACGCTCATTTATGTACGAAAATAAAATTTATTTACATCATTATACTCTTGATATCAACTATCAACCAATTTCATGTAATTATTCATTATGCATCCATATCAAGCACAATGGAAAATCTCTTAAGATCCACTAATTATTTATTGACTAAGATGGAAGGGGTCTTAAAAATAATTTAAAAAAAAAAACTTAAATATTAAACTAACTAATATATATGAAGACCTTAAAATAAACTAATACTAAATCAAAATAATATATTTAAAATCATATAATATGAAAATAATATTGAGAAACTCCCCTGAAAAACTGCATTTGTAATTTGGATATTTCTGTGTACTCCGTGTAATCAAGAGTTTCTTCTTCCGACCATGTGAAGTTTATGGTCTGATGAATTGCATGGTACCCATCCCCAGATTTAAATCTTGCTGTCCTCAGCAATAAACTTAAATCTAAAATAATCCTAAGCAAGAAATCAGAAAAATTTGATACTGTACTCTGCACACATGTCACAGATAAAAAAACTACGTCAGCATGTCATATCCCAAAAAAAAAAATCATAGTCACGTCAAGATCAGTCTCAATATACATCTCATATCAACATGAACTAAAATCAACAAAAGAAAAAAAATCTAAACATTGAGACAATGGTCAATCCTCATCAATTTCAGTAGTGGGTGCAATATCATTTCTATCAGCATCCTGTGTAGTGTCTGCAACCATATCAGCATTAGTATTTGAGTATCCAACATGTTTGCAAAGTTAGTGCAATTTCCACATAACAATTCCCAGATTTATATTCAGATGCATCTGAAAATAATGATGAGTATATGGAACTGAAATACTTTAACAGTATGCATAATGTCAAAGATGAACGCGCTTAAGCGCGCTGAGGCAGTGAGAAATTGGATAAAATTTTATTTAACGCGCTTAAGCGCGCTAAGGCCGAGAGAAATTTCACTTTTTTGGGGGCTTAAGCCTCCTTTAAGGGCTTAAGCTCTCAATACTTAGAAAATTTTCTCCATATTTTCCTATTCCTTGCATTCATCTCTACTGTGTATTCTTCCACCTCAATAATTCTGCTCAATATCATACACAAAACATATAAATGAATAAGAGTTGCGTACCTGTGTATGCTTTAATCCCACTTACACCTGAAAGTCCATCTCAACAGAATTTGATCATTAACCTCAATGTTTTTATTTTTTTGATTTTTATGATATGACTAAAATAAACTATGCTAAGAATAATTAAAATAAGCTAAACTAAATTTAAAATACTATACTAAAATGTTGGAAAATAAAAAATATAGTTGGGTTGCCTCCCACAAGCGCTTGTTTTACGTCACGAGCCTGACGTACCTCTTTTATGTTCATGGTGGTTCAAAGCATGGGCTTGGTGATGACCAAGCTCTATCATTCAGAAATGGTGTCCTCCCATAGTACTCTTGTGCATATGAGTGAGATGAAGTAGGCTCAATAGCTTTGAATTTTGTGTTTACGTGTTTTCCTTGCTCCTGAGCTTCTCCATTTTAACCTTTGGCTTACTTTCTTGAGAAGAATTCTCTTTGTGCTCTTCTTCTCCTTTCTTTTCACTAATATAGTAGACTTGATCTTCCGGTTGAATTATAGGTGAGGGAACTTCTTTATCAAAGAACTTGAAAATTGCTTGCTCCCCGTCTACCCGTAAGATCAACTCGCCTTTCGGTACATCAATCAGCGCTCCTGAGGTTGCCAAGAAAGGTCTTCCGAAGATCATAGGAATAGTAAAATTTTCCTCTATATCAAGGATGACAAAATCAACAGGAATGATGAATTTGTCAACCTTTACCAGTATGTCCTCAATAATGCCATAAGCTTGCTTTGTAGAGCAGTCAGCCAGTTGAACTATTGTCTTGGTTGGCCTTACTTCAGTGATCCCCAGTTTCTTCATCATAAATAGTGGCATCACGTTGATGCTGGCACCGAGATCACATAGAACATTTTTCACTTCCATATTGCCTATGTTGCATGGAATGCTGAATCTTCCTGGATCTTTAAGCTTTGGAGGCAACTTTTTCTGGATAATGGCACTGCATTCCTCTGTCAGCGTCACCGTCTCACATTCTTGTAGCTTACGCTTTCGTGATAGAAGATCTTTCATGAACTTTGCGTAATTGGGCATGTTCTCCAAGGCCTCAGTAAACGGGATATTGATTTGCAGCTTCTTGAAAATGTCAAGGAATTTGGAATACTGCTGCTTTTTGATTTCCTCTCTGAACCTCTGCGGATATGGAATCTTTGCATAAGGTGAGAGCTTCAATGGCTTTTCTTGCCTTTCTTGAGCTTTCTTTTTCTCCCATTTGAACTCTTTCTTCTCAGGAACAGTTTTCTCTGCAGCAAATTCTTTGGCAACTTCCTTTTCTTTTTCCTTTTCAGTTGCAATATCATCATCTTTCTTTTTCTCAACTGAAGGCTTTACCACAGGTTCAATGTCTTTCTCACTCATAGTAGTAATCGCATTGCAGTGTTCCCTACTTGGATTTGGAATAGTGTTACCTGGAAAAGTTCCTTGAACTCTTTCAGTGAACTGCTTTGATAGCTGGCCAATCTGAGTTTCAAGATTCCGGATAGAAGTTTCTTGATTCCGGAATGAGGCCCTTGTCTCTTGCATAAAGGCTGAAGTGTCTTCTCTAAAATTATTGGAACTTTGAATGTAGTGTGATGTGGTCTTGGATAGTTGTGCAAAGGCCTTTTCCCATTCTGATTGTTGAGGAGGTTGCTGTTGCACTGGCATAGGAGGATTCAGCTGATGGTTCGAACTGTAACTAAATCCCGGGTGTTGATTTTGATTTTTATTTCTCCACCCTTGATTCTGATTATTGCCGTATTGGTTCCTCCCTGGATTATATGGAGCTTTTTGATCATGCCAAATTCCATTAACATCTGCAGTTTCGGGTGCCTTGCAGTCATCAGTAGCATGAGCACCTGCACAAATATCACAAACAATAGAAGAAGTATTAACAGAAGCTATTGGAGTATTAACAGAAGAAACTTGAAAATCAGAAAATTGCTTCGTGAGAGCATCTAGTTGTTGTTGCTGTTTCTTATTAAACTGTAGAATCTGATCATTCTGGGCCAGGATAGCATCATAGCCATCAAGCTTCATAATCCCCGCTCTTCTCTGTGGTACGGGAGCATTATCATACTCCTGAGAGGCTAAAGACTCTAATAATTCCAAGGCTTCCTCTGGAGTTTTTGTTTTCAAGGACCCTTGATGCAGCATTCACCAATGTTCTTGTGTTGGGCTTCATCCCTTGGAAGAAAGTTCTCGCTTGTTCCCAGGCTTCAATGCCATGTTGGGGAAACTTCCTGAGTAGTCCTTTGAATCTTTCACATGCTTCATATAGAGATTCACTTTCTTTTTGTTCAAAAGAAGTGATATCAGCCTTGAGCTTTGCCATTTTCGAAGATGAGAAAAATTTGTCTAAGAATTTGGTTGCCAAGTCATCCCAGTGAGTGATGCTTCCTTGAGGTAACGATTGCAACCATCCTCTTGCTTCGTCTTTAAGTGAACATGGGAACAATCTGAGCAAAATAGCATCCCGAGACACCCCATTCATCTTCAAGGTATCACAATATAACAAGAAGTTTTCCAGATGGATGTAAGGGTCTTCCGTGCTTCCTCCGGCAAATTGGTCTTTCTGAATTAATTGTAAAAGTGCCAGCTTGAGTTCGAAGTTGTTAGCATCCACGTTTGGTCTAACAATACTCGCCGTCTGTGGAACTCGAGCAGGAGTCATGTAATCTCCCAACGTTCTCGGAGGTGGTGGAGGTGCATTGTTGTCTCCCATTGCTTCTTCTCTTGGTTCTGTTGAGCTTGAAGCATCTTTCTCTTGTTGTCTTCTTTCTTTAGCAAGTTTTATGTTTCTTTTTGCTGTTTTCTCTATCTCCGGGTCAAATTGCAAGGAATCGGTGTCAACGGTACCTCGCATAAACCAGAAAAATAGATTATATAAAATAAGAAAATAAAACTGAATTTAAATAATAGAAATTTAAATAACAGAAAATAAGGTCCAATCTAAAGAATTAATAGCTACTATTAATGTTGAAATAGTAATCCCCGGCAACGGCGCCAAAAACTTGTTGCTACTCACGGCAAGTGCACCGATCGTACAAGTAATATATGATTAAGTAAGAGATCGTTCCCACGAGGATTACGGTTCAAGCACTAATTCACTATCGCAAACTTAGTTGGACAATCGAAAGTGTATTTGGAAACAGGATTTGAATTGCAAAATTAAAATATTAAAAATTAAGCTAATTACTTGCAAGAATTAAAGACAAGAAATTAAAGATGTGATTTAACTAATAAAATAAAAACGTAGCTAGGGGTTCGATTTCATTTAATCTCCTTATTACGTTTGAATTCCTTCTTAATGTTAATTGTCCTTAGTATCAATCTAATCAATTCTTTCGCATGTTATTAGAGCTCAATCCCTTGTTACTCTAAAACCTTTACAATATTGGAAGAACCCTAGTTCCCCGGTTATTCCCCAAGCATGCAAGCATTAAATTCAAGAATCTTAAAGATTACGCAAACCCTATGTCTATCCCTAGAATCATAACGTTTACGATGAAGTTATCAGATATGGATCACACACCAACATTCCTATTGTCATGCATTCACCGATGATCATTATATAAGATTCAAGCCTATATAAAGCATTAAAAACAGATAACTTCATTCATGATATAAAGGAAAATTAACACAGCGAATTGTTCAAAACATAATAAATTGACTAAAATCCATTTAACCCTAACTACTTAAAGAACTAGCCGGACATAGCAAAATCAAGAACAAAAGAAAATAGAAAAGCTCCCCCAAACTCCATAAGTGATTGGTGGATCTTCAATATCTCCAGTGAACACTTGACGTTGATCCGTCTCCGCCGCTCACGAACATGAATCTGATGTTTCTCCGCGTTCCTTCAGCCTCCAAGCACTCAAGAGTTGTTTAGCAATGTAAAAGTTATGTATTTCTGGTCCCCAATGGTGTTTAAATAGGTCAAGAGTTCGTATTGCAGTAGAAAACTTGAATGGACCTAAGTTGGACTTGTCTGGGCGCTTAAGCTTGTGAATGGGGGCTTAAGCTCCCACTTCTAACAACTTGATAAGATCTTCAATCTTATTGTTTTCACCTTGATTCATCTTCTTTTCTGATTTGATCTCTCTTTATCTAAATCTTCATATTTGAATCATTTGTTATCAAATCCCTTTAAAAATAACAAATATATTAATTAGTTCCAACAATCAGATAATGTTCATGATTATCATTTTAAAACCCTAATTTTTGACTTGTTCAACTAGATAATTCATATTATTTTAGTCCATTAAACAAGATAAACTAAAGGTTTATCATGCAGCCCTAGCGCCAAATGGGGCAAAATGTTCCTTCATCACATTATTCATGCACATGCCCTTGACATGTATTGTGAGATGTGAATAAATCTTAAGTGGGACCTAGATTCAGTACATTCCACTAATAAGAGTATTATACATCAGAGGAAGAGAGAAAATTTGGCAGAGTGGAGAGAATTTTGACTTATATGTAATGTTTCTATTGGTGGGATGCACTGAATCTTTGGTGCAAGAGTAGTACTAAAATTTTATTTGTGAGACACTCTCTCACGTTATAATGGGACTGATAGGATAAAAATAGTTAGACTCATCTTTTCGAATCTTTTTTCCTAATAAATATCACACTCTTCCATTGAGGAGTCATCTTTTACACATCACTCCCCATTGTTATTATTATGTTGTAATCCAGCATCAAACACAGCAATCGTGCCATTTATGTCCCATTATTCTCAACTTTTGCTTGAGACTTCATCGGTAATTTCACAATTGAGCTTCAATTCATATTATTGCATCAGTAAATCACTGTTATATTGAGATACTTTAGCCTTAATCGGAAATAGCTCTACTTCCCAATCTCAAACACATCAGGAGCTAATTGCATTTTTGTCTTAGAACTTGTAGTGCTACTTTTAAACTGCCTCTTATAATATTAGTTTTATCGTAAGTTTAAACTCTTTAACATTGCATAAGTCATTTAATCTCCGAACTCAAAGTAACTTGGTGCTTGAATTTGAAAGTGAGTACTGACCTAATTTCTTAATTGACCTCAAGAACATATGAAAGGAAAAAAAATTATAGATATATACTCTGTTTATGCATTCCATATTTTTCTTAAACTAAATAAGAAAAGAAAAGAAAATTAAAAATCATCCACCGATGGAGTGAATCGTGTATTCGATGATAGAAAGCATAACAAGTATTAGAAGGGAAATCAAATTATGATAGCTCAGTTGGCACATGAGAAATGAGTAGGTGAAAGTAAGAGTATATGTTCGATCTTTTTTAGTACTATCTTTAAAAAGAAACTTAAGATCTTAATTTTAGACTAGCACCGAACAGAATTAACTGCTATGGTACATGTGATTCATGAAGAAAAAAAAAAAAAACTATTAAAAGGGAAAAATCACATTGGTCCACAACATTGAGGAGCTTTTATGACAAGCATATGTAGTCCTACTTTGTTAATTTCTGAAAAATGGAGGAGCTTTATGATCATATGAAGGTAGTGAAACATCGTTTTCCATATCCACCAATTCTGACAGTGCTCTCTGAGTCTCACAGAATGTCAATGCCATCTCGTGTCTCCAACTAAAGCAGCCATCTAGACCAGTCAATTAGCCAACCCCACCCTAATACTCAGTTCGTGAACTAAAGACATAGCTATCACTTTGGAATATCCTAGTCCTAAGTCCTACTCCATCCATCACATTACTGTGCCATGTTCGTGAGACATCATCTTTGCATCAATGCAATGCCTTGCAGTTGCAGTTGCAATTCCAATTCAGAAGTCACATAATTGCCTGTGTTGATACATAATATAATATAAAATTATTAATATGAATTAAATTTTTGGATTAAAATAAATTTTTAACCTAATACTAAAAAATTTATAATCAAGGGATTAGATTTGAATGCTAGAATCGCTGCTTTGGCGTTGTTATCGGTGAGCCTTTGCCTTACAACGAATTATAAATTTATAATATAATTCAAAAGAGAGGACAAAATTTACCTTAAGGGGCGTTTGTTATTGGGTTTATTTTCGATTCCCCGGAAAAGCATGTTTAGATAAATACCAAATCCATGTTTGGTAGAGAAAAAAGAAAAAATTCCAGACACCAAACGTTTCCGGGAAAATCAAGTTATGCGCAATTTGTTGCACAGTATCCAAAAGTAAAATGCCATAAATTGGATGGAATGTTTTGTTGTCTGGGAAACTAGAGATTGAGGTGTCAATTAATAGACAAAATTAACCTTTACAAAAGCAGTAAACAGATTGGTACAATTTAAAGTGGGGTTATTTTTGTAAAATAACCTCACTTTCCCACTAATATTTTTTTTTTTTTTTTGATAACATTAAGGGGCGAAGCCCCAAACAAAAACAAACTAACAACCAGAAACAAAAAATAACTATCCAGGGTCTATATCCCTACAAGAGGAGATTCCCTGAAGATCGTGATCAAATAACTGAGCAAGGTGAAACGGCATAACTCTATGACTCCAGAATCCAGTATCTTTGTGAAGAGCAGACTTGGCTAACCAATCAGCACAGGAATTAGCTTCTCTTGGAATATGAGAAAGCGTTACCTCCCAATCCTGACCGATGAGTGCTTGTATCTTAGCCACTATACGAGGCTGACAAGCTGCATTGCAATCAGCAAGCAAAGAGAATACTTCAGAAGCATCTCCTTCTAGTTCCACCTTCTTAAATCCCAGTTGCCAAACCAATTCCAGACCTTTTAGAGTTCCCCAAAGCTCCGCCATTAAAGGAGTGCAAGCACCAATATGATACTCAAAGCCTCCCAACCAAGAGCCATCATCAGATCTGATAATCCCACCACAAGCAGCCACCTCAGTATTCCTTTCAACTGCCCCATCAATATTAATCTTCACCCAATTTAACCTTGGAGGTTTCCATAAACTCATACGAGTTGGATGAATGCTAGTAGTAGCCATAGCCTTCCTACCCATGCAGTTACGAACTTCCTCTATATACATAGCAATTATGTGCGTTCCATGGGTTGGATTCTTGAAGTTAGTATCATGGACACTTTTGTTCCTCCATCCCCAAATGAACCAACAAGAGATAAAAAAGACATCACGCCAATCATCTGAATTACTTTGATTCCAAGCTTTTGAGATATTATTTTCAACCCAATCTCTAAGATCCAAGCTGTAGAATAAGCTTTGCCGATTAGCTGAAACCAGAGAATTCCAAACACTTCTAGCATGCTTACAATCTCTTAGAACATGGAGGTTTGTTTCCAACTCACCAGGACATATTTTACAATGACCAGATTCCCCACTCCATCTAGATGTGCGGTCTTTAGTAAGAAGGCGGCCATGCATTATGATCCACATACAAGATTTAACACGTTGAGGCCCATGCCATTTCCATATGGTAGTCCAAGAATTTTTCAACGGCATGAGAGGGAAACCAAGCATGTTATAATACGCGGTTTTAACTAAAGAGCAGCCAACCTTTTGATTTCTCCAAATAATGCGGTCATTTCCATCCGATGCGCTAGGAATGAGAGCAGCTTGGATCCTTGCAACAGCTTGATCATTGAGATATTGACGAATATAGGGAAAGTTCCATTGACCAGAATTGCTGTTCACGAAGGCACTAACAGGGAGATTCAACTCCAAACCAGTTGGAGTACGAGTAGCCAGAGAGGCAAGACACTCAGTTAAACCCAACCAATTGTCTGTCCAAAATAATGCATCATTACCGTCTCCAATCTCCCATTGCATTGCTTGAAGAAAAGATGGTCAAACACTACACAGATTTTTCCAGAAGTATGAGTCATATGCTTTATGATTTACTTCCCTCCGAAGATCCAAACCTCTCTTATATTTACTTGTTACAACTCGAACCCACAACGAATCGGGCGAAGTAAGTATCGTCCATGCAAGCTTGTGAAAGAAAGCCATATTTTGGACACGAAGGTTAATCACCCCTAAGCCACCCATGCTCTTAGGCTTGCAAATATTATCCCATGCAACCAGATGAGATCTCCGTTGACCATTTTTATCACCCCAAATAAAGGCACGCTGCAACTTCTCTATTTCATCACAAATGGCTACAGGAAGCAGACTGTGTTGCATTTGAAATATAGGAGTTGCTGAAATAACGGAGTTGGAAAGTGTAATTCGACCGGCAAAAGATAAGACCTGGTTACTCCAACCAGATAACTTGTGCCTAATTCTTGCAACAACATCAGCATAATGGTCTTTGGTTACTCGACCATGTTTCATCATTGACCCAAGATATCTCCCTATATTGTGAGTTTGCTTGAAGCCACACACATTTGTGATATCATCTGCAATGTGAGCATCTGTATTTTTCGAGAAAAAAATACTAGATTTCGGAATACTAACCTTTAGGCCAGACATTGAACTAAAAGTCTCCAAGCAATCCACTATAACTTTGATTTGATCTAGAGAAGCTTCTGCAAACAACATCAAATCATCAGCAAACATCAGATGGGCTATCTTAGGACCTTTTGATCCCACGGAGATTGGCTTCCATCTCTTATTGTCAACCGCATCTTGAATGAGATGAGACAATTTTTCCATGGCTAGAACAAAAATGTAGGGAGATAAAGGATCACCCTGACGAACTCCTCTTGAAGGAAGGAAATCACCTGCAATGGCTCCATTCCAAAGCACTGAGACCTTATCAGAGTTGATACAATTCATTATAATATTTGTGAACCAGTGTGGGATTTGAATTTCATCCAAAATTTTACGAACAAACTCCCAATTTAACATATCATAAGCCTTTTCCAAGTCGATTTTAATTGCCATGAAACATTTTCTTCCTCTCATTCTACGCATTGAATGGATCAGCTCTTGGGTGATGATGATGTTGTCCTGGATATGTCGTTTAGGAACAAAACTAGCTTGGAAGGGAGACACCATCTCTTCCATTAGGGGCTTCATTCTGTTAACCAGAATTTTACTGAGGATTTTATAAATGACATTGCACAAAGAGATTGGTCTGAGCTGCTTAGCACTTTCAGGTCTCTTTACTTTTGGAATGAGGACCAGAAGAGTCGAGTTCACAAGGTGAATCAGATTGGGATTCTGAAACATCATGTTAACATCCTTAATAACATTAGTCTTAATAAGACTCCAATTCTTATGAAAAAAGGCAGCTGGAAAACCATCTTCCCCTGGAGCTTTTGACCCATTGATACTAAAAACAGCTTTTGAAATTTCGTCATCCGAAAGATTACGAGTCAGATTAGATAGCAGATCATCGTGCAGAAGGGGCCAAGTAGTCTTTGATTTCACCCAATCTCGATTAAGGACTTCCTCACTAAACAAGTTGCTATAGAAATCTGTTACCAATTGATGAAGTTGTCTAGCTTCCTTCACCCAAATCCCATCAGAATTTTTTAACTCAAGAATCCTATTCGAACTTCTTCGAGTAGCTGTTTTAATGTGATAGAATTTGGTGTTTCTATCCCCATCATTTATCCATTTCACCCTGGCTTTTTGAAACCATAAGATCTCTTCTTGTATGAGAACCGCATCAAGGTCCTTCCTAACCTCCTTTTCTCTAGATTGGAGAGATAAGTTGGTATGATAATCAACATGATTCTGAATTTCTGCAATACTATGCAATAGGTTAGTCTTCCTATTGAAAATGTTGCCAAAGACTATCTTGTTCCATCTTTTTAAATTTGGAGTCAGATCATGCAGATTCGTTCTAGTGTCTTTCACAACATTCCAGCTCCTAGCCAGAAACTGAGTAAAGTTATAATGCTCCATCCAAGCAATCTCAAAGCGAAAGGGACGATTTTTCCAACCTGTGTCCAAGTTAGACAAGTAGACCAAAATGGGACTATGATCAGAATAAATCCGTGGAAGTACCTTAACGCCAGCATCAGTAAAGGTAGTCTTCCAACTTGCATTAGCACAGGCTCGGTCCAGCCTCTTAAAAACACGATCAAGATGAAGAAACTTCGGACCCTTCCATGTAAACCAAGGACCTGATCCTCCAAGATCCAGCAGCTTGCAATTATGAAGAACATTTGCAAAATTGGAACATCTGTTTAAGTTAACTCTACAGCCACCTTTCTTCTCATCCCGATTTGCTATTTCATTAAAATCCCCAGCCACCAACCACGGCCCATTACAATGGAGACTAATGTTTAGCAGATCATCCCATAGCTCCTTTCTATTTTCTTCCCTAGGACTCGCATAAACTGCCGTGCAAGAAAAGGAAGGAACATGAAAATTCTGAACTTTAAAATGAACAAACTGTTTTGTGTGATTAACAATTTCAACGAGACCAGTCTCATCATTCCAGAGGATCCAAATACCCCCTGAGTAACCTTCTGCCTCTTGAACAAAAGCATGCTTAAACCCAGATTTTCGGATAATGTCAGCAGCTTTTTGACCACTACACCGAGGTTCTAGAATCACTATAATACTAGGCTTATATTTCCTAGTAAACAGAAAAAGCGATTTTTGAAACTGGGGTTTCACTGCTCCCCTACAGTTCCAGAAGAATAAATTCATTAAAAACTATGTTGAACGCAAGACTCCAAGGTTCTTGCATCCTTCATTCTTGAAATATCTTCCTGGTGAACTCTGTCCACCTCCATGCACGTAGAGATGGTTGAGGTTTCAGGATTTTGGATGTCGCTGCTGTTGTCAACTGATATATCAGGACCAGTTTTATGAAATGTGTCATATAACTGCTCTTGATTCTGGTTCAAAGTGCTATCTGCTTTCATCCCATTTTCCTGATCATGTTGATTTGCTTGCATAGGACTAACCGCCATGGGAGTAGCAATTGATGGAGATGGTGGAACGGGAGTATGATCTTCACGATTTTCACTCTGGACTGGACACCTCTTACCCGTGCTTGAAGAATGAGCCGCATGCATAGTAGGAACCGTTGATTTAGTCCTAGGGGTATCTTTGGACTTTTTGGATTTAGTCCATATTTTCTGAGGAATTTCAAAGTGAGGGGCCCCCATATGAGGAGTAACAGAATTAATTATTTGATTATGATCCTCCTCATTAATAGGTCCAGCTGTTAAGATTGCAAACCGTGATTGCGTAATTTCCTCCTTATCACCATGATTATCTCCATGATTATCGCTGGTCATAACTCCCTTATTACCATGATTACCATGATTATCGCTGGTCATAACTCCCTTATTACCATGATTACCATGATTATCGCTGGTCATAACTCTCTTATCACCATGATTATCTCCATGATTATCGCTGGTCATAACTCCCTTATCATTATTCCTTTGTAACTTTTTTGAACCAGCGCCTGGCTGGACTGCACCGGCCGTCTGAGGAGGTTGCCGGCTCCTGCGTTGACGGTTAACAACCATCCAAGGTCCCAATCCTTTGCTTCGATGGAATTCTGAGTTGCCAGGTTCCTCTTGATGAATTTGATCGTCATTATGAATATCGGATGAACTGCGTTGCTTTGGAGCAGCTGAACAATTCTCGGTGCTATGTCCATATTTCCCACAACCAAAACAAATGAGCCCTAATCCTTCATACTCAATTTGTTTGGTAAATCCTTCCAGCACATAATCACCCTTTAATGGCTGAGATAGGTCCAGTTCCACACATATTCTTGCAAACCGTCCTCTTACATGAGCATTTGTATTGCTGTCTACCTTGATCATCTTGCCTAACCAGTTTCCAATCCTTCTAAAAAAAGCTTCATCATAGAATTCAATGGGAATATCCGGTAGACGAATCCAAGCAGCAATCTTAGCAATTCCAGCACTATTAGGTCTGAAAGTTGGTTCCCACTTCCTCAACGATAAATAATGACCCAAAACAATCCATGGACCACCGTTCAACGCAAAATTGAGATCATCCTTCTCACTAAACTGGACTACGAAAAAGTCATTACCAATATCAGTGACATTGATTTTGCCTTTTCTAGCCCATAAGACATTTATTTTTTTTCTTCATAAACTCCACCCCAATTTTCTTCCCAAGGAGTTTAACAATCAGAGCTTTCTCCCAAGGTTTCCTCATTCTCTTCCTTGCTCTTTTGGTGCAACTAAAATAAGTAAAGTAAAGTAAATCATAAAATCCTGAGAAAATTTTAACATACTAAATATCTTTTACTAACATTCCAGACTAAATATATTTCATACTACATTTCAGTAATAATTATTTCCCGAATTTAAAAAAAAAATTCCTCTGTCAAACGCTCCCTAAAAAAATAATAGGAAAAGAATACATCGTGCAACCACGTGGACAGTTTGGTTCTTATGATTCTTGCTATGATCCACTAATTCCTGATTTCCTGGTTTCGTTGAGTCATACAGACATACACGACTTCTTGGTTTGTGATTTTTAATTTTAACAAAACTCTTTAAATTAAATTTACAAAAAAAACTCTTTAAATTAAAAAATGTTTAAATTTTTTTATAATAATAAAAATTATAAAAAAAAACTAAAAAAAAAATTATTTTTGTGTACTTTAATAACTACACTTATAAACTTACACTTTAAAAAGTTACAGTCTAATTAAGCGCTAGATCCTGTAGGAAATTAAGTATGAGTGGAAAAGTGGGCTTATGAGTAAAGTAGACCGGATGTGCTTTTTTTTATAGTTAAAAGTTATTTTTTTTAGAAAAAAAAAATATTTCTACTATAAAATCTGTTTGGAAACAAAAGCCACAAAAAAATCAAAAACCTAATTTTATTTTTAAGCTAAAAATTTTAGCTTCTGAAAATAATAAAAATTAATATTAAATATTTTTTTTTCAAAACCCAAATATTTTTTTAAAAATTTAAATAACTTTAACTTTTGTAAAAAATACTTCTAAAATATACAAAGCATGAAAAACACTTTTTTCATAAGTGCATTCAAAGGGGCCGTAAGACTTGTACGAACAGAACAAAATAAAAAAAAATTATAAACCTAATGTATTAATAAGGTTTTTAAGATTTCATAAATATTGGAGTGACTTCTATTGCCAATATCATACTATATTTGTTTTTTTTTTTTCTCTAATTTTAAAAATGCAATCTTCTTTAGTTAATTATATTCATTTCTGGAATTTGATAAATTGAATGCTTACATAAATTTCAAAATAAAAAGAAAATGCTTCCTTCTCTTACTGGTGCGATGCGACAACATAATTTGCTATCGGTCCCATATATTATTCATTAACGAAGCCACTATGTCCTCTGACATTTGAACTGTGAACGTTTCTCTTTCTTTTGGTTAGGACCATCATGGTATTTTTCCTGGTCAACATCTATCGGACCAAGGTTGTATTTCCAAACCTAATTATGTTATATTATGACGTTTGAACCGCAACTGAAAATACTTTTGTTAAAGTGATTTTTTTTATTTTTATTTTTTTTTGTAAATAAGTGATTTTTGATATATATTCTTTTTCAAAGTACTAATTTTAAATTTTGAGAAAAGGGAATTACTTTTCTCATGTTACATAAACAAAATATTCTCTCCTACACTCATATTTTTCAAATGGGTCCCACAAGATTTTTTCTCTCTCACCTTTAACTTTTTTCTCTCTTCTACTTTTTGTTTGAGCATGAGATAGTACTTCTCTTATTCAACATAAGAGAAGTATTACCCTTGAGAAAAACACTAAAATAACCTTTAAAACCTTAACACAATAAGTTTATGAAAAATGTTATATTTACAAACTCTTACAAATTATACTATATCTGACCGGTAATACTCTATAGACATAGTGTAGTTTATAAGTTTGTAGACGGATCTTTCCCCTAAATTTATAATATGATTTTATATTTTTTCTCTTGTGATTAACTAAGAGTTTGTGATAACTTTATGCGAAGCTTCGCATTTTAAATTTTAATTATCAATAATCATGAATGTAGTGTCTTGGTAATTCAAAAAATTTAAATTAAATCCAATAAACTTCTAAAATAAAATACTATGTATTATATTATTTCTATATAAATTTTTGTGTACATTTTATATCGATAAATTTTCTTTCTATATAAACTAGTTACATACTCGTCATTAGGGGTATAAATAGGTTGCGCTGAGTTTTGACTTAAATAAGTCAGACTTCTGTAAAATACTTTAGGTCTGACTTGATCTGTTAGCTTTGTGTAGATCCAAATTACAGGTCTGACCAGACCTATATTTAAATAACAAAAATCTAGGCCTATGAGCATGTTTAATCTTATTAGATATTTAATAATTAAAATAATATTACTTTATTATTTTAAATGATTAAAATAATAATTTTATTTATTTTATTTAAAAAAAATAATATGATATAGCCATATAAAAAACTTAAACCTACTTTTTTAAATAAACTTTTTTAAAAGCCTAAGTCTTTTTATTTGACTATATATGATAGGCTTAATCTAACGTGATATAAGTTGAGTTGTAAGCCCATGTTAGACTGTCTCTTGCATTTATACCCTTACTTGTCATGTTATGCAATATAAACTTAATAAAAAAAATAAAAAAAAAGGAATTAAATACATTGAAAGGGCTATACTCTGGCATTTTTACCTAAAAATTGCTCTGAAATATAATAGTTTAATAATATGACAAGAGAGATTGGACTTACAACTAATTTTCTCTTACAACCTTTTACAATTATTACATAATGTTATTTTATAACCGTTTATTTAATTTTGATACAATACGATAAAAAAAAAAAAAATGATTGTAAGAGAAAATTCATCGTATAATCTCCCCCGCACCACTAGGATTAGCCTAGTGGTATTGGGTGTGTGTAGTGTGTATTAGGTTGCAAGTTCGGTAATATTAAAAAAAAAAATCGTATAATCTCCCCCTACTTAATAAGGGGTCCAATTTAAAGCATCAGTAGGCCAAAGGTTTTCTTTCTTCTTGTGCCGTTTTAAAAATTGAGCCGAAGCTATGTATGTATATATATCTAGGCCTCTAGCGAAAGTTAGTAGTTATATGCTACCATGCAAATTGAGGAAATGTAAAATATGGCAGAAAGCTTTACAATTAGTCAGTTAAGATCTCCATCTCATTTCTGAACAAGGTTGGTTCAGGAATTAGCACTTCTTTCCACTTATTTCATTAAATTCATCCAACAGTAGATTGAGTAACATATAGTGACACTTGAGAGAGTCTTTATTTCAATCAAATGTTTCACACCCCAAACTCTGCACTCAGAAATGCTTCTCATAAATCTGAGTTCTGACTTTGCCACAAGAAGGTAGCATTAGCATTCTCATCACTGCAGTAAAGGCAAGGATGTTGCTCAAATCCTTGTCCTTGTAGGATCTTCCTTGCCATCATCACAACCTCTCTATTGCTTAGCTTACTCGGGTTATCCTTTAACACCATCTGAACTGCATTGCTAAATGCTCCATATGCCTTTCCCCCACCCATATTTGGGTTCATGTCTGCAGAGGTTTCATCAGCTTGGCAACCACTTAACAGAATCCCCTCATCAGGCCTCAAAGGTTCGAACAAATCAAGATCAAGCAATGGCAACCTAAACCTCAAACTGGCTTCGGAGCCAAAGAACTCTAGCATATGAGTCCCAATGTCTGTGGTGTTTATTTTTGTTAATGATGAGAGGTGTTGCATTATGGACTCGAAGGGTATTGTCTTGGGGCTATAACTTTGTTTCAATGTGGTATTTTTGGAAACCACTGAGGATGGTCCAATCTGTTCCTTCTCTTTGTCAATGAGGCCACCACTATGGCATGAGTCTGAGAGAATTGTGAAGCTTGCTTCCTTTGGCAGCCGATTCACTAGTTGCCTGAAGTCCAAATCTATATGAAAAATGACAATAGAAGTAAAAGCATTAGTTATATATAATGTTCCCAATGTTAAGAGGGTTATCACAGAGTTGAATTTAACTAGGATTTTGTTCATTAGAATTTGAATTCAAGAATAACATCATAGCCACTTTAAATGACGATTGACATACACAAAACAACAACTTGTTTAGTGAGATCTTGACAGGTGAATCTCATTGTATATTAAAACTATTACTAATTACTAAGAAATCCATCAAGAATATGTCAAGCCACCAACAACCATTTGTTCTAGTGGTAAGGAGCTTGTTCTCCTGGACCAAGACTTGAGTTCTACTCCTTGACCAAGACTTGAGTTCTAGCCTTGAGAATGAAAAAAATGATATTGAAAAAATTGTCCACTATATGGATTCGACAGTACTTGAACCGGACCAGAGTTACGTGAATAAATTAGAGTTATGGCGATGGACTTACTATGCAAATGTTTCTCTTGAGGCATAAAAAAGAATGTTCTCAAGTGTATATTTTGATTGTGTGATTTTGCACAATCTGATTAAAGAGGGAAGTTATACAAACCAGTGATGAGATTGAAGTCACAAGGCAAAATAGCTTCCTCTTGGTGGAAGGGATGGCCATGTTTCTTGGAAGGGATCCTGGTTCCATGTCCACTATAGTGAAAATAGAGCACATCCCCTGCTTCAGCTCGATCAACCATGCGTGCTAGTGCATGCTTAATGTTGGCACCAGTTGGCATAGCTGATGAAGAGCCAGGTGCATCAATGAGGAGCTCAATGTTTTTGGGATCAAACCCAAAGTTTTTCACTAGCATGTCCCGCATGGCTAACACATCGTTTATGCAGCCATGCAATTCGTTGGAAGTGTTTGGGTAATTGCACCCAACCAAAACAGCTAGCCTCTTTTTCTGTCCCTCCATTTCAGTCACTTCAAAGATTTGAACTCTGAAAGCAAGTTTATCAAAAGTTTTCTTGATGTGCTTACAGGTGATTGACTCAGTCAGTTTCATCCAATGGATCAACTTTATAGTTCTTGGGGGAGTATTTGCATTCCCTTTGAATTCGGTACAAGCAACCTTCTGCTTCATTTGTATTGGCTTTCAAGCTAGGGAACTTCTATTTTTTAATATATTAAAGCATATTCCTTGTAAAGGACTTTGCTCAACAACCAATAATTAGAGCTTTAAATTGTTACTTGTGAAGCGATATTATAGTATTTATTTTGTTGCAAGAATCAGTAATTAAGTAATTTACCCAATAAAATTACAGATTCTAACTCTTGCATCTCAGGTTCTAATCTCATTAGATAAATGGGATGTAAAACGAATGGACTTTTTTTTTATGTGAAAATGATTATTTATATTGAATTACTCTTTTATGAAGTTCCATTTGAAAGCAAAGAAGTATGACCTGATTAACTTGGAGTTTTGACGTACTCCAGAGTCTTGGAGGTTTGATCCAAGTCTAAGCAATATCTCAATAGCGCCTTCACGTATGAGAATCACAATAAACACTTGAAAATGATATCTCACCTGAATATATGAAGAAACGCATACAATCAGCTAAAGCTACGGTCATTTGTCCATAGGTCAGCTCATAATTCCAGACTAGTTCAAAGTCAAACTAAGCCTTGTTAGCATATTTTGTTTGAACAAATTAATTAATTGAGTTTTTTCTTTTCTTGTTCATCACAAACTCCAGTGACTTCTAGTTCTAGGCCTTCAAACCCTTGCGTGCAAGTAAACTTCGTACAATTTGCGCATTGCTCCCACCGGCCATCCACCGTTTATGTTGTAGTTTATAAAACAAAGACAAAATGAAAATTGATAAAGGAAAAAAGGAAAAAAAAAAAAAAAAAAAGAGGGGGGGGGGGGGGGGGGGGGGGAGCATCAGATTAGAACACGATAAGTGCTTTTCTTACAAGTGACGGGCACTACACAAGTTCCCCGTTGAAATTAACATTCTAACTTGTAACATCAAGTCTCATTCATTGTGTTTGAAATGTTTAAAATATGAAATGAATATGATTTGATTTAGGAATCAATTCTCATATTTAAAATTATTCAAAATATTTGAATCGATTTCTAAATCAATTTCCATGCTTAGAACAACTAAGAGATTAATGCAATCAATATTAAGGGAAAAATTGACAATATGACTAAATTCATACCCGTGCACCTTATATTCTAAAGGATTTCAGAGTCAAATCAATTCATTTTATAACTTTCCATAAAGATAATTTCATTCATAAAGTAAATCTCAAAATGTGTAATTCCAAATCAAATACACACTTTGGGTAAGTTGGAAGGTAAAAAAGAATTCCAAAGACATAAAATATAAGAATTCAATACTACGAGCATTCTGAAGCACAAACCATAAAAAGCATTCATATAAACAACAGATGCTGATCCTTTAATCCTCTATTAGCTGAATTGGTTTTTCATCCATCTAAAGAAATCAACACCAATAAAAGAACAAATCATACGGCTAACAAAATTGAATGGTCAGCATTTCTATGGCTAATCAATCAGGCTAACCGAATATATTCGTGCACGCATACTTGAATAAAGTTTAAATAAGATATACATACAGCTCAGATCGTAAATTCTGCGCTCTTGTTTGGGCACTAGCCCACTATGTTCCAAGGCCGAAATAGAGTGTAAGAAATAAGAGTAAAGAAATAAAAACCCTATACTATAGATTTATATTGAACAAACACCAACATGGTTCTTTCAATGAAGGGTAATAAAATAGATACTTGTAGAATCGCCAAGATGTACAATGCATATGGTTTGTTCTTAGAAAAAAAATTGCAACAAATTCAACATTTTCCTATGCCAACAACTCAGCAGATAAAAAGATTGGCTCATAAAAAAGAATCATTCTTAGGAATTTGATGCTAACTACAACAAAATACTGAGCAACTTGTGGATAAGAAAATAATATTCTTGTAATAATAGACTAAGGCCATATATTGTACCTCCTTTCGTTCTTTCTTTTTTGTACCCTATAAAAACCTCACATTCACCGAGTTTGCAACTAAGCTCTGTACATATATAGACAACTAAAAGGTTAAAATATTCTCACGCTGTGCAGCAATATCGTACCAATATTAACTTAGATTTCATCAAGAGGAAAATGATGGGAAAATCTTTGAAGAGCAACCAGCTTAAAGGTCTTTCCAAACATTAAAGTCAGTACTTGAGGCATTGTAGTTTATAATATTGTCTTGGCATCCTATAAAGAACATACTGCGAATCGGATCTATGTTCACTAAAGCATGTGCCTTATGCATGGGGCTGGCAGCAACAGCAATCTCATCTCCACCAATGGTCACTTCAGCATAACCATTATCAGTTACCTCGCTGTTCTCCAACTGCAAACAGGTTGCAAGTCATGAATAAGAAATTCATGCAAAAATATAAATGTTATCGATACAGAGATAAGCTCAATATTTTGACTGTGCTAGTCAATCGGAATATAGTTCTGCCTTCATTATAAAAGGGCACTCTAGTGCTATAAAGCTCATGCTCTCTGCACAGGGTGCAAGGAAGGGTCCATACTTATGCCTTACCTTATATTTGCAAGAGTTTCATTACATGAATCAAACCTATGACTTTCGGGCCACATGGCAACCTATGAAGCACAGATTCTAACACGGCGTTTCCCGACACCGTACGTCGATACGTTAATTCAAAAATATTAATATTTCGATACGTTCCAACACATCTTAGTATTAAATAATATTTTTAATATAATGAATAATAGTTATTAAAATTGTATTTTCATTAAAATAATAAGTTTTTTGAATCTAAATTCAATCCATATTAATATATGAACTATGTTAGTTCAAGTCCAATTTTGTTAGCCCAAGCCCAATTCATTCCCAAAGAAAGACTCTTAATCAAATTAGGTTAATATGAAGTAAAAAACCTAACTTTCCTTCCCCTTCACCTCCTCATCTGCCCGCCATCATAATACTTCCTCCCTCTCTCTTTCCCTTTCTCTCACAGGCACAGCCAGTTGTATTCTCTCCTTTCCTCTCTCTTTCTCACACGTATAGAAGACAAGAACAGAATCGCCGGCAACCAAGGTTCCTCATACGTTGACCGTATCGGATTTCGTTGACCCATCCGATACGGCAATATCCGTGTCCCCAACGTATCGGTATCGGACGTGTGTCCAATACGTTATTGCATTGCAAAATTAAACGAAGGAATAGCTTTCAGCATGAAGTACAATCCATAAATTGTTTACTTGAGACAAAATGATTTTTGACCAAAAAGCAATGGAACTACTGCAGCCCCAGCATTAGCAACACCAATCCCCTTCCCCCTCTTTCACCTAGGTTAGAGCTTCAGACATTTGAGAATTGTGGCTGCAACGAATTACATCATAGTATCACACTAACAAGTGATAAGCACTCTTTTACTCTCTACAAAACCTTGCTATTCTTTGTAAATGCAAGAAAGAAAGAATAATAGTATAGATAAAAAGGAGTAACCAAACAGCAGTTACAAATCTTCCTGTCTTAAAATATCAATTGAACATAAATCCAAAAAACCTACTACTTTCAAGAACCGATGAGAGATATAAATTATTAGGTTCAAGTGTGAGAATAAGCATTCAGAATTAATTGTATGGGAAAAGAAAATAAAAAATAGGGGGAAATATATCTGAATGGAAGATTCCCTAGAAAGAATTTGATTAGATATATAAGATGGGAAAGGCAAAGGAGCTTACTCTAAACCTGGTTGTAGCCCCCCAAATGACGAAAGTCTCATTACAATCATGGTGTCTGTGATTTCCTCTTAACTTGCCAGGTCGAACTTCTCCAACATGAAGAGAAGCACAGGTCACAGCTCCACCTGCGGAGGAGAGAAGCACAATTCCCCCAATTCAAAAGAAAGAACCACACACAACATTGAATTGAATTGAAATGAAATAAAATGAAATGAAACGAATAGTACCAGAAATGCCAGAAGCAAGGGCGAGAGAGAGAGGGTCGAGCAACCAGCCACGGTTGTCTTTGGCAATCTGGGAAGAGGTGAACCTGACGAGATTGGCCTTCATGTCATCCTTGGTGGTGGTGGTCTTCCACTCGGGGAGAGGCTGCGAAGCGCGTTGCATTCGAATGGAGAACCACGCGAGTAAGAGGATTATGGTGAGGACGAATGGCAGAGACTGGGGCCTCTGCAGGAACGACGCCACCAGAGAGGGCCGGATCTGCTGTAATATCGCCGGATTCTCCGAAGTTGTAGGGTTGTTTATGTACACGATTCTTCTCGGCGTCATTGTGTTGCTGCTCCTCTCTGTTTGTACTCTCATCCACTTATCTCTCTCTCTCTCTCTCTCTCCCTCTCTGTGCTTCGATTTGGAACTCACTGCGTGCTACCTAGTGTTTATCTTTTTCTTTTCTTTTTTCTCTTTATTTGTTCAGGTGTATTTTCTATAAAACCAAATTACACCACATAACAAGGGTTTTTGACCCTTTTGTCCCTAATTAAATAATTAATAACCAATTTGCCTCTTCCCCAGAATTATCCACCATCCTGCCCTCATTTAGTTGATTATGTTGCACTTTTAATCGACTAAATGGGCTAAACTCATAAATTATGAAACGCGAATTTTAGTCGACTAAAAACTCACCTTAATCGACTAAATTGTTTGCACTTTTAGTCGACTAAGCACATTATTTAGTCGACTAAATGTCGCAGATCAGGTTTTTTAAAAATCCCCCCATTTCGCGAAGGGGGTTATTTTCAAACCCTAATCGACTAAAAGGCTGCATTCTGTCCCCTCTCTCCAACCAAGTCCGAATCTCAACCCTTGAAGGTGCGATTGAAGCTTCCTTGGTTCACACTTGCGAAATCGACATTTAGGTAACGTATTCTGACTTGCATTTGGTTTTAAGTTTAGTTTTTTTTTTGGTTTTCTTCATGCATTTGATTTATGTTTGCGGTTTTGTGGATTTAGGTTAGGGGTAGGGTGCTAAGTTTGTTGTGAGGGTGAGGGTTAGGGTTGATGTGGTGCCTTAGGCTTAGGGTTAGGGTTATGTTAGGGTTAGGGTTAGGGTTAGGGTTTACGTTGCTGTTTTGTTTGGGTTGTAGTGTTTAGGGTTAGGAATGGGTTTTTGTGTTCTGTTTTAGGGTGTAGGGTTAGGGTTGAGGGTTAGGGTTTCTGTTTCTGTTTTAGGGTTAGGGATTGGGTTTCTGATTTCTGTTTTATTTTAGGATTAGGTTTTGTTTTTTATATTGAATTTTAAATTTTTTGATATTGTTATTGTTCATTGATTTTTGTTTCCACTTGCATTGTAGGTACAGTTGTTCCCATGGCTGGCCGTAGAAGATCGTCTAGCACTGGAAATGAGAGACGACAAAAGCTACAACAAGACCATCCGTCTTCGTCAAGGCCACAAGAGGAAGACCCCGCTGTTGTGGACCTCCCATTCGGATACTTGTTCGAGAATGACCCGGTGGTTCATGAATCTTTTGTCCGTGACTTTGTTAACCGATCGATTTGTGGGGCCAAATCACTTGTTACAGCCTTTTTTGAACAAGAAGGTTTTAACATTGTGAGGTGGTTGGAGGAATCACATCTTAGGACCTTGGCTGAACTGTCGTGTTCATATTCTGAGCTGCATGTACGGGCCTTCTACCATAATCTCAGCTACCATCACGGTGAGCTGAGGTCTAGGGTCTGCGGGGTGGACATCATCATGACGGCTCCGGTATGGTTGGAGTTACTGGGGTATGACTTTGATTCTGCACAGACTGTGGAATATGACGCAGACAGCGGGACCATACTTCCAGGATATACACGCGGTGATGCCGTGCAGGAGCAGAGGAGAGTCTGTGGGCAACACATTGCCTATACGGTGGGGTTGCTTACTGTGGAGTCCCGCATACTACACTATGTCATCACCCACATTTTGTTTCCGCGAGCGTTCAATCATTCCAGGGTGTTGGAGCATGACATTCCCATCATGTGGGCTATCCGACATGGTACTTCGGTGAACTGGAGGCACTACGTGTGTTGGATGATGTATAAGGCCAAACACAAGGGTGCACTTCCATTTGCTTGTCTTGTTCAAAGGATATTGGAGCATTTTGATGTTCCCATGGGTAATGTGACCTTGAAGAAGACCACAGGGTATAATCATAAGTTTGGAAAACGTCTACTGGAGCAGTGCAAGATGACAAAGAACCCCCAAACAGGAGTGTGGCAGTTCACAGGTGCGGCTGATGTTGAGGTTCCTGATGTTGCTCCAGTTGTAGACATGGTTGACCCCGAGGTGGAGGATGATGATGACGATGATGATGAGGGTGACCAGCAGGAGATAGTTGAGCCTGAGGGTGGGTTTTCATTACGTGATGTCATGAAGGGCATAAACGCCACGCTGAAGAAAATAGGAAAAATGGCGCTGAAACACAAAAAATGGAGGAAGAGTCACGTGCAGAAGGGAAATGAAAGATTTAGACATATACAGGGACGGTTCAAGGGTGTTGAAGATAGGCTTGCTCGTCTAGAGCTTGGACGAGGATAGCAGATTGAGGATGTTGCAGGGCAGGGGGCTGATGTGTCAGATGAGGATGACGAGGAGACGGCGTCCGAGGAGGATGAGGATTAGATTTAGGGTTTATGTTTCTATTTTACGTTTCTAGTGTATGTTGTTATGTAATTGACTTCGGTCTTCCTATTTTACATTTGTAGCTTATGTAATATTATGGTTATGAAATGAACTATTTGATGTTCCCATCATGTTGTGAACCGTTTACGTAATTATTGTTGTTTTCTTGTTTACCAAATGAAGGAACAAATATCTTTTACCTTCATGTTTTCAATTTGTGTCTAATCACAGTCCAACGGGTCTAAAATGTCCAATGAAATTCAGAACAGGTGACCTTAACAGAGTTAAAATAAGAACACAAGTTTCGGATACCCTTAATTATTGCATTTATGCAGTACATGCACATTCGTGGTTTATAACCTGTACAATACTATTTTGTACCTGAAAGTGTGTTCCCCAAGTCATTATATGCGTGTACATTGATATTCGATCGGTTCCGTGCCAAAAAAAATCGTGCAAAACAGAATGGGGTGTCAAAACCAGTTATTTAGTCGAGCAACCCGTACTGGTTTAGTCGACTAAACTGTGTAGTCGACTAAATTAGTACGGGTTGCTCGACTAAATAACTAGTTTTGACACCCCATTCTGTTTTGCACGTTTTTTTTTGGCACGGAACCGATCGAATATCAATGTACACGCATATAATGACTTGGGGAACACACTTTCAGGTACAAAATAGTATTGTACAGGATTCGTATGCGATTGGGTACGTATTACCCCAAACCGTTTGTTTACGCTCCCCGAAACTTGGTGATTTCATTTTTTGGTAATATTAGTATTAGTTATGAGTTTCAATCTATCAATATGGACCAATGTTAGATAATGGACTTAGAAATGAAATGTCAAATTACATAATGAGTTAAACAGTAACACAAAGTAACATCACAATGTCTTACAAAAATTACATGAACTCTTACAAAAGACCTTAAATACATGCACAACATTGCTTCAGCTAGGATTAATCCTCATAGGACATGTACGTTTATTGTGACCAATTTGCTTGCAGGTGCTGCATCTAGTTTGACTGCTTTTGGGTTGGGACTCAACCCAATCCATTTCATTCTGTATCCTTGAAGACTTCGGTCTTCCTTGTGCACGAACCAAAGATGCATTTGGGATTAATGTTGGACCATCTATTTCTGGGATCAACAACTCATTACCCATTGGAAACCAATGTGCAGCATAGACCTTCTCAATTTGTGTAATTGAGAACACAGGATCGACATAGTCATAGTGGTTCAATTTTTCAACCTTGCACACCGCTAGCACATGAATGCAAGGAAATCGTCTAGCTGTGAACCGTCCACATTGACATTTACGATTTAGCAAGTCAACCCTCATAATGTCGTCGGCATCATGCGTAGATTGATTGTAGGCATCCTCAACTTCAAACAACTGCAAGTCTCTATCAAAAACACGGACACGAAGACTGACAGTTAACTGATCATTCTTTTGTAAGAAGTCCTCAACCTTTTTTGCAATTCTCCAGCCTTTGTCCTTTACTTTTTGGATCTTTTCACGCCTCTTCACAAAATACTCAACAAGTCTACTTTGCGTCATCTTGACCAATGCCGTTACTGGCAAATTACGTGCACCCCGTAGGACCTTATTGATACACTCAGATAGGTTTGTCGTCATATGACCAAACCTTCGGCCCTCCTCATCATAAGACCTACACCATTTCTCTTTGGGAATCTGATCTATCCATGAGGCTACTTGTGGGTTACTGTCGACAAATTCTTGAAATCTTAAATCAAAGTGAATCTTCGAACACATGTAACCTGCAAAAAATGAACCCAAATTGCAATGAGTTATACATAAACAACATTACATACAACATGTACAAAATTCATGTAAATAGGTTACCTAGTTTCATCAGCGTTTTCTTCAGTTCCACGTCCCTAAACTTAGTGTTGAAGTTGCTTCCAATGTGACGAAGACAAAACACGTGATACGCAAATGGAGGCTGCCAACCGGCATGATCCTTCACAGCCCTGATGATGCTGGGGTGACGATCGGATATTAGACAGATACCATGCCTACGTGTGACATGGAAACGCATCTGGCTAAGAAACCACAACCAATCATCCAATCTCTCACCCGGTGGAACAATGGCAAACGCAATAGGCAGAATGAATCCATCACCATCCTGTGACGTAGCAATCAAGAGGGTACCTTTGTATTTCCCGTACAGGTGCGTGCCATCAATTTGGATTATGGGTTTACAATATTTGAAAGCCTCAATGCACTGGTGAAAAGTCCAAAATACCCTGCGAAAGACAGCCTTATCGATGTAGACTCGTCGTTCGTCACAACACTGATCCGTATCAATCTTGAACACAGAACCAGGATTTATCTGTGTCATGTAGTTCAGCCAACCAGGTAAGATGGCATATGATTTTTCCCAGTCGCCAAACAACTTCACAATGGCCTTCATTTTAGCCTTCCAAGCCTTCCTATAAGATATGTTGTATCCATACAAACTTTGTACCCTCTCCTGAATAAGAACTGGTTTCGTGGATGGATCTTCTTTTAACATACCTACACAAAATTCGAAGTCAACACAATCAATAAATATACCGAAAAATTAAACCATAAACAAAAATGAATGTAATACATACTTATAATGGCTGCACAGATTACATCAGAATCCAGCTGTCTATGGTCCCGAGTAAGGCCTTGGTTTAGGCAGGTGTGTTTTTTACCCCACTTACTAACAACCCAACTATTTCCATTCTTGGGCAACATAGCCCGCACGTACCAGGGACAACCATCATTATGGTGTCGACACGGCATAACCTGGGAACTCAAGTTTCCTGAACTAATATAGCGTCAAAATTCCCCTCTACGTCCATATCTGAGGTGTCACCCAGCGGAATAACACTCTCGGGTTCACCATCGTCTTTACTGTCCATATCCTCGTCATACCCATCCTCATCCTTGTCTATTTCCCTCAGTGGTATCTGACTTAAGACAGGTGCAGGTGCAGATAAATCGACCACTCTGTCTTCTTGACTTTGACTTCTTCAATGCACAGGTGCAGATGAAGATTGACCACAGTCTATTTCAACATATATCTCAATAAAGTTTTGAAATTTTCGGTCCACAATTGCATCTATGACACAATCCACATCTTCATCGTCACATATATCATTACCAATGTAGAATATAGCATCCTTACCAACTGTAGACTCTACCCTGGCGATCATCCGTTGAACGCCATGGCTCCCGTGTAGCCCCAATTTTTGGTTAATCCTCCCCTTCAGCTCATTGGACGTAGTGCCCCGTTTGATTTTCAACATTTTCGTTTTTCCTTCAAATTGAACACCGTTGGGGCCTTCATAATGCTTTCCATCATAGTAAATCA
>NW_026899539.1:0-84637 GCF_033153095.1 Gastrolobium bilobum
ACGCGCCTCCACAAGAGGCTGGAGTGGCCGCCACTCTCCGGCAAAGAATGGGAGAGTGAGGGAGCGTCCAGCCACCTTTTTTGGGTGGTTCCGGCGGCGGTGCACTCGTCTCTCGTGGCGGTCCTTCCCCTGGAGTTTCAGCGTGATTTGACTTCGGGTGACGGCGCAACAGACCTAACGGCTAGGGTTCCTCTTTCGCGTCCTAGGGTTTCTCGCCAAAGGATTGGGTCTTTGGGTTTTTGGGCCCATGAAACCCTAAAAGGGCTTGAGACAGATACTATGGGCTAGGCGAAAGTCGAATTCCAAAGTTGTATTATTTAATTTAATTTAATTTAATTTTGTTTAAAATAGGAAGGTCATGGATTAAAGTAATTATGATTTATTATTTAATGCTTTTATTGATTGGTATAAATTATATGATTGATAACATGCTTTATTGTGATAACATGCCATATAGAATAGGTGGTGCCATATTGTTGCATAACTTGTATGATTGCATGAGCATAATAGCTATTATGTCTTCAGCGACTAGTATGATAGTTATTATGGGATTATTTTGATTTTAAATCATCCTAAGAAATTAATTAATAATTATTATGATTTTTATTAAAAATCTAGATTAATAATTGAATTAATTAATTTTGGATAATTAACATCAAGACAAATAATCGTTATGGAAATTATTTTGATTTCAAATTATCCTCATAAATGATAATTATTATGATTGTTGCAATCTAGATTAATAATTAAGTCAGCTATTTGGATGATTTAAATCTAGAAAAATAATTAGAGAAAATTTCCTAAGAGAATTCTTTTATTTTGCGAGTAATTTGTGGGTTTTCTGAAATGGTCATGGAATAACACACGCTGCATACAACATTCATGTATCATGATTGTTTGGAGCACACGCTGACGTAAAGTGACCGGATTTCAGGACCTTAATGCTTTCAAAATTATGTTAAGCTTAGTGCACGTTTATCGGCGCTATTACTTATATAGTTTTTGAAATCAAACAAAGAATACTCTCAATTAAATAATTCTTGGAAATTAGAAAATGTTGCTTATGTTGAATGGAAGGAGATTTAAATTAAGATATTAATTTAACCTTCAAGCGCATTATAGGACCATTAATAAAATAATCATGTGAAGTCCCATCGAATAAGCATGATTGGATTTTATTAGATTGGACTTAAATATCTATGGGAGGAGATTTAAATTAAGAAATTAATTTAACCTCCAGGCGCATTGTGGGCCTATCAATAAAATAATCATGTGAGGCCCCAACGGATTAGCATGATTGGATTTTATTGGGCCTTAATAATATCAAAATTTTAATAAAGTATTGTACGACCCATCGTCGATAATACTAAGTTATTAAAGATAATTTTGAAATTAAACAATGAATTCGACTGGGCTTATGAAAATTCTCAAACAAAAATGTTGAATGGGTGAAGGTTTTAAAAATTTATTAATTTTAAAACCTGTGGGCTCCATTTGTGGGTTTATTAGTGAAATGGTTATCGCTGAAGCCCCATCGGATAAGGATAATCAGATTTCACTAGATTAAATCTTAATAATTTCAAAATTTTAGTAAAGTATTGTACGGCCCATCGTCGGCAATGCTTAGACACTAATGATAATTTTGAAATTAAACAATGGTTAATTACATTCAACTTTGGTAAAATTGTTAACCCTCCCATCGAGGCTCTGGCAATGGCACTGAAGGCCCAAATAACAATTTTGGTTTTTACAAGTGACTTGCCCATCGTAAGCCTTGTAAAGATAAACTGAAGGATTGTTAACAATAAACAAGAGTAGTTATGAGAATCTACTTGCACTTCGTTTGTTTATTGCATTATTTGTTTGTAATTGTGTGCTTTATATGTTTTTCAGAAAATATCTTAGAAATGATTTTGAGTCGAAAACCTCTAGATGGTACCAACTATGAATAAGTGAAAAGCAAATTTTTTGATATTGTTCTAAAACATGGAAGCTAAAATTTGTCCTGACAATGCGAGGGCCATAGGTAGATATGGTAGTTCGCTGCTATATTATTGTCAGTCTTTCCAAATACTTGCAGAAGCAAGTGTACATGATTAAGAGTGGAGTAAAAATGCTTCAGACTCTTAATGACATGTTTGCTGCGTCTAGCAGCTCTGCTAGACAGAATGCAGTCGGTGCAGGTTTTGCTAAGAGTCTTGTTAAATCCAAAGGGAAACCCAAGGGTGGTAACAAGAACAAAATGACTTGGTTATCAGTTGTCAAACCAGTTGCTATGAAGAAGCCGCAAGGCAAGTTCTTCAAGTGCAGACTGAAAGAAAAATTGCCCAGAGGTGATGAAAAGAACCAGACATGGGTATATTGAGGCCTGATCAGTGAATGAATTATTGAGTCTTTATTACATATGTCCTATACCCTTTTTTAAATTTGTTATGTTGAATGGAAAAGGTGATGAACAAGAACATTCACCAAAGAAATAAAAGTTTCAAATGAAACATAACTTTGGCCTTTGTGATTGAGTCACATTATCTCAAGTAGGAAACATGTTTTAGTTAAAAGAGGGACTGAAAGTTCAAGAATCTTTTAACTAACAGCTACATGTTAGTCTTATTTGGAAGGTAAAATGGCCAAGCAATCCTACAAGGGCCAAAAAGGTTTGCGCAACTATTCAACTGGAACTGGTACATACTAATGTATGTGGACCAATTAGCGTTCAGACCAGAAGAGGTGATGAGTACTTCATTATATGAATGTTTACTCTGGATTTGGACAGATGAACCAAGTGCGTCGTAAGTCTAAAGTTTTTGGAAATTTCCAAGAGGTTTAGTCTGAGGCAGAAAAGCATGTAGGTGTTCAAATCAAAAACACTTTGGTCTGACTAAAGTGTTGGCTGCTTATCTGGTAAGTTCAGGTCTTACCTGATTTAAGAGGGGATAATTTTTGTAACTGTCAACTCTAAGAACGCGTTAGTTGAATGAAGTTGCAGTATGCAAAAATCAAATATTTCTAAACTTGGTGAAGATCATGTTCAGTTATTCATCTTTGTCAATGTTGTTCAAGGGAGATGCCTAAAAGAAGGAAATGTATCTTCTTAACTTGATTCCGTCAAAGTTTGTTGTAAAGACACTTAAAGAATTATGGAAAGGGTGCAAGCCCAGATCAAACCATATTCAGATTTAGGGTGCTACGACACACGTCCTACAACAGCAGTCAAATGAGATGGAATCTTGTATGGAAGAGTGCATATCTTTTGGCTACCCTAAGAGAACTAGGGATGATTTCTTATTTAGTCTTAAGGAAAAGATAATCTAAGTGAGCACTCACAAGATTTTCTTAAAAGAGGACTAGATAAGAAATTATAAGCTCTTAAGTTAGGTTATTCTTGATGAGATTTATCTCAGATCAAGAATTTTCAGAATCTCTAGAAGCTCCATCCACTGTTCCCTTGATTGTTCAAGAGGGGATAGATATATCTCTAGGTGAACAAACAAGAGAACCGTAATTGGAAATTCAACATGATAATATATAAGTGAAACTAGTAGAAATATTAGTATCACATGTAAAGGAACAATATCAAGGATAAGCGGATCCTCAAGAAATTGAAGATCCATCATTTGACTCACTCTTTGTTTTACCTATAAATACACAAGGTCTAGTGCAGTACATTCGTAGTGGGAGAGAACCTTGTTAACTCTCAAGTTGTCTCTTGTTGAGTGACATTGATCCTACTAGTTACGATAATGCACTAGAAAATGTTGTTGATTAAGTGTTGCTCAAGCTATGAACAATGAGATGAAATACTTGTACTTCAACTCCGTTCGGTCCTAGTAAAAACACCAAGAGGGGTAAAACCAACAAGGTGCATGTGGACATAAAAGGCAAAGAGAGGATGGACAGGAAGGTGAAAAACTTCAAAGCTAGCTTGGAGGCATTTTTTGCCAGACGCCATGCTTGAGTCTATCCAGATTCTCTTGGTTGCTATAAGTCTCAATTATGAGATTTAATTTTGGGAGTTGGATGTCAGGATATCTGCATACTACAACCAAAAAGGGTTTATAGCAAATGGGTAGAAACACACGGTATGCAAGTTGTGAAAGTCTATTTCATAGTCTTAAGAAAGCATCCAGGTCTTGGAACATCAGTTTTGATCAGGTTATCAAAATTTTGATTTTGAGAGAACCTTGATGAATGATGTGTATTTGTATGTAAAGGATTCAACGGAAGACAGTAGTTTTTCTGGTACTTTATGTAGATGATATGCTCCTTATTGGAAACAACGTGGAGGTAATATCAAGCATAAAGAGTTGGCTAAGTTAGTGTTTTGGTATGGAAGTACTGGGGAAGCCAATTATATTCTTGGTATAAAACTCTTATGAGGCCGGAAGAATAAGTTGTTGGCATCACCTCAGGCTACTTACATTGACAAAACTCTTGCCAAAATTCAACATGAGAATTCTAATAGAAGAATTATAATTCTCAGATGTGGAATTCATCTTCCTAAGGAGTAACCAAAGACTTCTAAGAAGAAAGAATGCATGAGTAGGATATCTTATGCTTTGGCAAAGGTAGACTCATGCATATCATGTTGGGCATTAAACCAGACATCTGTCACGCAGTGGGAGTAGTGAGATAGTACCATTTTGAACCTAGGGGAATACTAGATTATTGTTAAGCATGTACTCAAGTATCTTTGGAGAACGAGAGATTATATGCTGGTATATTCTAGTGGGAGTCTTGAAAAGCTGAGTTTTAAAAAATTCAGTTATTTCAAGTGGATATTGACTCAAGAAAATCAACCTCGAGCTATGAGTTTTTCACTAAACTCAGATAGCATTAGAGGTGGATCTTGCAGACCCAGTTACTAAGAGTTTGCCTGAACTTGTGTTCGAGAGGCATATTACTTCTTTGGGTCTTAGGAAGATCCCAGACTTGCATTAAGCAAGTAGAAGTTATTGGTTTCATTGTGCTCTTGGAGTAAGACGATGAAACAATAAAATCATTTTCTGAATTTCATAAATAAGGTTTTATTTATTTATTTTGCGCACTATTTACAAACATAAAGGTCCGGATCAAATTGTGGAGTATATGATCATATGGATACGTTCATGGAGGACATGATCATAGGATCTCACAATTGATGAATGGAGTCACAGCCGTTAAATAAAGTTGGGCACTTTATTCAGGCTGCAATATTTTATGAAATGATTTTGTCCGAATCATTGTAAAATATTGGTGTGAATTAACATTCACATTGAAAGGATCAAGGAGAGATTTGATTAAGGTTGTTTTTCTGTCATAAGGTATCAAATCTCCAGTTAACTATAGTTATGTGATTGCTCTTAATCCTGAGTTTATTATAAATAGGTAATCAAATAGTTTTCATTCTTTGATTTACCAACGGGTGAGGTTCGATCTATTGACGGCCAATAACTCGGTATTTTGGGAGTGAGATTATTTGATTATCGGTATTTATGAGATAAACAACATGGAATTTTTAGGATATGTCCCCTTGATATGTTTCGGTACTTGGATATTAAAGACACTGGCCAGTGCATGTAATCCATCAGAGAAACTATCATAGTCAAGGGAATAAATAATTGATTGAGTTACAGAAAAATTGTCAATCAATTATAGACATTCTACAAAGGGGCGATGCATATTCATGTTATAAGTGTTGTTAATCTTGGAGTTCAAGTTCGGGCTTTTAGTGGAGTAGCACCGAATTAGATAATCATTCGTTGATTATCAGGAGCCTTGATTAATAACAGATGGTAGATCCCCAAGCTAGCTTGAGACAAGGGATGGGGTATTTTTCGGATAGATGATGACTTATGGGTTACATGATCTTGGGTTTTACGACTCAAGTTTGTATCCAAAAGAGCAAGTGGGAGATTGTTGGGTTTGCTCTTTTACTAAAGCCCAAATGGGTTATTAGTATGAGAAGAGCCCAAGGAACCTAGAGCCCAATGAGCTAGGGTTTCTTGGAACCCATATAAATAGTACCTCTTAAGTCATCAGCCTCTAAGGTCTTTTTTGTGAGAAAGAGGCAAGCTCAGAATCTAATCAGTGCCCACACACTTCCCCTTCCTCCTCGAGAGATAGTTTGGAAGATCTGCCACAGTCCAGCTTCAAGGAGGTTGTTCGTGCTGCGGCGCTGAGGTGAGCTGTTCGTGAAGAGGAATCCTACAAGGGAAGATTCTACACGAGACCTGTGCACCGAGAGGTAATTGTGAAACAATGATGATTCGGTAAGCATACCAATGTACTAGGTCCTAAATCGCTTCCGCATAAATCTAAGATTTCCTACAAGTTGTTGTAGACTTGTGAGTGTATTTTCAGTACTTGGGATAATTGTTAAACCTTATTTCACTTTGTAACTTCTTCCTTCTTTTCTCTTCTTATATATCATGTCTGTAGCATCGTAGTCATTAACTTATTTAGAGATCCAAGTGGAAAACATTTCAACTACCATGCACCAATGTGATTTTGTTTGTATAATTTGTGATTTTAAAGAAAATACACACTTGATTGACTGAGGATTGAAGTCTATTTGGAGTTTTGACTGAAGGAAGGTAAAAAACTGTAAAACTTTATTCTCACACTTTACAGTAATTGGATATCATCATGCTTTGAAAATAGATATGTCCAAATTCTATTCCTACATGTTTTACCCCCCTATATTCCGTTATCTTCCAGTTTGCTAATATTTAGACTCTGAATCGAAAGACCTGTTTTATTACATACTGCTTCTCAAACTCAATAATTTTTTCTGAAGAAGCAACGTACGTTACTAGATAGCCATGCAGTCTATGCTTTGGTTAAATCACAAGAGTCTGATGAATGCAAGGAGGTACCTTTTATTGATAAGAACCATTGATAACTCATGCAAAAAATTAACATCTCAAATGTATACATTAACAATTTTACATATATCCCTGATATTTTAGAGGATCTTTCCACTATCTCCTATGGTTTACATGACCCCGGATAATAATATTTGGACGTTGAAAAATTCAAACTATTACATGACTTTTGCGGTATAAAAACTGGCTTATAAAAATATATGTTTATTTGTACTAAAAAAAATGTTTATTGTATTTTACATAGTTTGTCATATTTGCTGCTTAATGCCTCCGCTAACTTAAAAATTTTCATTACTATTATATTAAACATTAAATTGTGTTGATTTTTTTTTTTTTTTGGGATAGGTTATTCATTTATGCCTATTCCTTAATCTGCCTATTTTGCCTCCCTTTCTCAGTACCGTTAAATTGCAATCTCATTTAATGGTGGAGATTTATAAAATAAAATAAATCATTTTATTCCTTTTTCACCCATTTGCCTCTCATCCTTTCTCTCTCCTCCCTGTAAGAGAGCATTTGGAATTCAACTCCACCAAAAGATAGCTAAATCAAGCTCATGAATCATCAAATTGTCTGAGAAAGACCCTTTCCATCTCAAATTTTCAAAAATCAAAAAGCCATTTTTTTTAAAAAAAATAATTTTCTGATCACCAAATACTGACTCCCCCACTTCCATTTTAACCGTTGATTTCTGTCAATTATATCTTAACAATATTTTTACTAATATATTGTTACTACTAATTCACTATCATATTTTAACCGTTGATTTTCCTCGATCAACGGTTATTATTTTCACAAATCAAACTCATTAATTAATTATTTATTTGCAATAAATGATAACCATTGATTGACGGAATTCAACAGTTAAAATATGGTAGTAACATTGATAATAACATTATTTAGTAGCAACAATATCCTATCCCTATATATATATATATGTATAAGGTAAAATTCAAAATATAAATTAAAATTAATTATTAAAAAAAATATATTTAAAATTAAAAGAATGAGCATAAATAATTCAGATAAAATATAATTTAAAAAATATTAAAAATTATAAAAGATATGTATAATTTATTTAAAAATAAATTTAAAAAGGAAAATAAATATATGAATACCAATAACATAATAATTTTATAATTAAAATTATATATATCCTACTAATTCTGTTCAATTTATATTAAATTAGTTTTCAAAAAACTTGACCAAATACAATAATTTTCTATGTTGTTGTTATTAGTCGTGTAAATATGTTAGACACTTTACAGGGGCTTATGACCTAATTTATATCAGGCTAAATTCAGTCTATTACATATAATCAAATATAGGAGACTTAGACTTTTAAAAAAGTCTATTTAAAAAATATGTCATAAGCTTTCTTTTACATGTCGGTATAAGCCGACCAGGCTATATTATATTTTTTATTTTAAATAAAATAAATAAAATTTTTATTTTAATAATTTTGAACAACAGAGTAATATTATTTTAATTATTAAATATTTAATAGGTTTAAACAAGCTAACTGATTTAGGTTAAAACTTTTATTTTTTAAATATAAATCACACCAGACTTATAATTTGGTCGCTTACAATTTACAAGTCAAACTAAGCCTAAAATATTTTACACAGAAGTAGTTTACACCCGTGATTGTTATTATTATTATGGGTTCGCTTTTTCTGCAGATACTGCAGATAAGTTATCTGCAGTAAGCCCAATACGACGTCGTTTTGGGACGGAAATCATGGTGTATTTGTAATTTTAATTTATTTCAGGGTTATAATAATTTTTATATTTATAATTTTTTAAGATTTCAATATCAAAACGACATCGTTTTAGGAATAAATACAGATAAGTTATCTGCCAAACATTTTTCCCTATTATTATTTAGAATTTTTTTTAACTTCGGTTTTTTCTGTTTAATTTTTGTACTTTGCCTTCTGCAACCGAGTGAGTTGTTTAGGAATACAGGAAAATAAAGGGGTTCGTTTGCAAAAAGCCGAAGAGCATAGAAAAAGCTAAGAAAAATTGAAGCAGCAGAAAGAAGCAGAAGCAGGTTACAGGCGGAGAGTGAGTGTCTCACATTGAGATTCGGTGGAAGGAAGAAGAAGGAAGGGATTCTAGAGAGAGAGAGAAAGAGAGAAAGAGAGAAAGAGAAAGAGTGATGTCAGACCTAGACAGGCAAATAGAGCAGCTGAAGAAATGTGAGCCTCTGAAGGAGTCTGAGGTGAAAGCTCTTTGTCTCAAAGCCATGGAAATCCTCGTCGAAGAAAGCAACGTTCAAAGGGTCGACGCCCCCGTCACCGTTAGTTACTCCACCCTTTTTCTCTTTCCTTTTTTTATTCATTTAACTCAATGCTGTGTCGTTGTTACAGTACTCGTAGTTTATCTAGCTTCTGGGTTTCATTTGATTCTCGATTTTCATTCTGGGTTGTTATTTTTTGTGCTAAAACTGAAGAAAAGAAGCTGATAATTTTCCATTGAATTTTAGTATAATATGATAAGTTAATAATTACCTTACTGGGGAATTCAATTTATCTAGGGCTTAATGTAAATGTCACGTAAAGCAATGAAATAAAGGGAGGGGATTTTCCAGATTTTGTGCCTTTTTATGTAGAATTGATTGCATTGGGTAGGTTGAGGTAGGAAATAGGAATTGAGCTAGCTCCTTGCCAATTCACAAAGTTCATTGCTTTGTGCTTTGTTTCATGTTCAGAGTGTCATGGGGACACACAGGATGTAATTTTATAAGGCTTTTATAACTCTGTGCAGTTAGGATTTGGCCTGCTGCATTAGTTCTTCTTTAAGATGATAGGTCCTGCTTGGGATTTTCGTTGTACTGATTAATTTATTTGGTTGTTTGATTGTCCACTTAGATATGTGGTGATATCCATGGCCAGTTTTATGACATGAAAGAGCTTTTCAAAGTAGGAGGTGATTGCCCCAAAACAAACTATTTATTTCTTGGGGATTTTGTTGATAGAGGATTTTACTCAGTTGAGACCTTTCTGCTTCTGCTGGCTCTTAAGGTAATTAATCTTTTATTTTTTCTCTTACAAAAATTTTGTTCTGATAAGACTGAAAGTTAGAAGCTTGTTGTGTAGTCATTTTGGAGAGTCTTGTTTTTGTTTACGTGTTTATTTTATGCTTTCTGTGTGTGTTAGATCTTTGTTTGGGCTTGTAACAATTTCAAAAATGTTTCAGTTAGTTTGCTCAATGATTATCGTGGAAATGTGGTCTTATAGCATCCAGGCTGTGGGCTTATTGATCGGTGAATATAATATCTTCGAGTGAACTTCAAGCTTTTTCTTTGGTAACACAATTTGCTATTGTTAGAAATTGGAATAAAATTCTACAAGGCTTTTTGCTGGATGGTATGTGTAATGAAACTTGAAAATCTGCAAAAGGAGGCTTTTTTTGGCGTCTTTAATTATGCTTTTTTGAAGTTTTGTTGGTAAAAAGGAGAATAAAATGCTTTGGATTTTGTTCTTTGGGCGCATTTGGATGTAGTGAAATGCTACAATTTTTACTCAGCAGTTTCTTCCTTCTACTCTGCCGTCGGGCAGGATTTCATTCTCACCCTCTTTTGTGGGTTTCTACTCATGGTCTTTTTTGAGGCAGTCCTCTGTCTATAATGCAAAGGGACCGTTGCGTGTTTTTGAGTTTACGTTCTTTTGTCTATGTTGTTTTCTTTTCTTTATTTTCTACGTAGAGGCCTGGTTCTCCTTTTTTCCACTTTGTTCGTTTCTTGATGAATTCTTCTTTTGTCAATTTTTTTTTTAAAAAGAAAACAAAAGATAAAAGGATTTTTGACTTTGACAACTAGGTTCTGTCGGATCCCGAACTACTCGTCTACTTTTTGTGGTATTAATGATGCTTCTTTTATGTTCTTTATTTTTGTAACTAATTAATGGCATTATAATCAGGTGAGGTATCCAGATCGGATAACACTCATCAGGGGGAACCATGAAAGCCGTCAAATCACACAGGTTTGTCCATTAGCGAAGTGGAATAATGAAATAAAAAGCTTTTTATGAATATAATTATGAAAGCAGGAAAAGAAAAGACACTGGTATATTTCTTAAAATTTTGTGACTTCAGAACACTTATTCAATATCCATCACTTGACAGGTATATGGATTCTACGATGAGTGCCTTCGAAAATATGGTTCAGTCAATGTTTGGAGATATTGTACTGATATATTCGACTACTTAAGGTTTGCCAATATCTGATATATCAAAAGATTTTATAAGTACATATGTGTTTATGTGGGTGACTGTTACGCACCAAGGTCTTTTTGTGTGGTATCAATTAGCATTTATTAGCTTCAATTCATAAAAGGGTAAGGTTGGTATCAATTAGTCTTGATTAGTATCAATTATCTTTATTGGTTTTACCTTTTTAATATTTCAAATGCTTGTTATAAAGGTTAATGGTTGTATGGAAAAAGATAGCAATTAAGAAAATTACTTTTTTCCAATTATTCTCTCATTCTATTCTCTCTCTCTTCCTTCTCCTATGTCATTTCTCTGCAAATTCTGCCCCCTCCTGATTACTCTTTAACAATGGGTGATTTCGTTGAGTTGCCTCCACCATGCCAATTGCAAGAAGTGCAACAACAGCTATTGCCATAGAACATTTACACCAGTATTTCCTAGATTCTCATGGCAACATCGAACAATTAAGCCAGGCTTTCCCAGCATCTCAAGCCAATCAACTGACAGGAGAAAGTCTCTTGGCATTACTGAACAAACATAATCAGTTGGATCTTTGCCACCCTCTGACACAAGCTCCCACCACTACCGCCATTTTCAGCCGATCCATTTCTGCACACTCCACAATTACTATTAACAATGCCATAAATCAAGGTCGAGCATAGTTTCCAAACAAGGGGGTTGGCACATAGCGACCGATCCTCAAAAATACTATAGCGCTATAGCGGGTAGCGGTATAGCGCAACAACAAAGTCCTATGCATGAACCTGTTATATGAATATACTACACATGAAATTGCTAAAAAATAATGACATTCATTCATAATTATATATAGGGAAAAGTTCACCAATGCCCTTATGATTTACTCCAGAATCACCTATTCCCCTGTGGTTTTTTTTATCACATATGCCCCTGTGGTTTGCAAAAGGGTATGTTTTTATCACATATGCCCTTGTGGTTTTTTACTTTTTACAAATCACAGGGGCATATGTGATAAAAAAAACCCACAGGGGCATAGGTGATTCTAAAATAAACCACAAGGGTATTGTTGAACTTTTCCCTTATATATATTATCATCGTCATTCTAAACAAGGATTCATGGAGCATAAAGGAAGCGACGAAATTTTATTGAAGTCTTCTAAATACTGTCATTAAAAGGTTTTCAATTTCTATCTCAAACTCCATTCGCCGGAACTGCTAGAAAAAGGGTTCGGTTGCTTGAGTCTGGATCGGAAGGGTCGACGGCTGTAAGGTTGCAGGTAGGTGGATTGTTGGGTGTTGTGGTGGTAGATTTTCGATTTTGAGTGAGTTGCGAGCTTACAGAGGAGACGTGCGGAGGAAAGGTTTAAAAACTTCAAGAAGCCCAAACTGCCCCTAAAATTTGATTGTTGGAATCCTAAAATCATAGGCAAAAGAGTGATTTCTCCCTCGTTCACTATTGCGGCGCAATTGCTAAAGCGGTGGCTATGGCTGCTACAACAAATTGTAGCATCGTGTAGCGGAAAATTGTAGTGAGAGCGCTATATCGTGCTATTGATAACTATGAGGTCAAGAATTCAAACATTACTTGATTTGAATCTTACATATGATATGGGAGATACTTCTCCACAAGGGTCCAATGCCTAATGTGCTATAAAATTCCTGAAATGTTCGCTTTACTGCAAATTGCGTTTTTCATGCCATTTCGTTGCTAACAGCTCTCTTTTGTCGAATCTGTTTGTTTTATGGGTACAGGGGTTGCGTATTTTATTTTTCTTTGAACTGATGTTTTTACAAAGAAAATTCTTTGATGATCTTTATGCAAAATTGAAGTTCTTTGTTTGGGCAACTTCTCCTGGACTATTTTCTTATTCACCGTTCAACTATTAAATTCATTCTTGAAGAATTTCTATATCTTGAAGTTTTTACTTGCAGAATGTGAACATTATTTTTTCTATTTTAAGAGGGAAAGGGGTTTGGGTTGGGGGACTTGAACTGGGTTAAAACTAGAAGGATGCTTTTGTAGCTTTTCTGTGTATTTTAAGAGGGAAAGGGGGTTTGGGTGGGTGATTCCAAAAACTGTAAACTGATTATTTTCATAGCCTTGTCTAATAAATATATAAAAATAAGCAAGAATAAATTTTTTAGGATTTAACGGGAAACAGTTTATATATCAAATTGCGTAACTGCATTTACATATTTACTTTTTATAACTTGCATCTTTCACTAATGGCTTTCATATGTGGAAAAACACACTGCAGCTTGTCCGCCCTAATTGAAAACAGGATTTTCAGTGTTCATGGTGGTCTTTCTCCTGCCATTTCAACATTGGATCAGGTTAGAAATTCTACCCCAGTTTATTTGTCTTAAAGTCTTAGATTGTACATTAGCAATATTGTATATATTATTCTTTTTTCATATCCAGATACGAACTATTGATCGGAAGCAGGAAGTACCTCATGATGGTGCTATGTGTGACCTCCTATGGTCAGATCCTGAAGATATTGTGGATGGATGGGGGCTGAGTCCCCGTGGTGCTGGTTTCTTATTTGGTGGCAGTGTTGTTACTTCTTTTAACCACTCCAATAACATTGACTATATTTGCCGTGCTCATCAGTTGGTAATGGAAGGATATAAATGGATGTTCAATAACCAGATAGTTACTGTCTGGTCAGCTCCAAATTATTGCTACAGGTGCATAATCGATTAACTGTTCTTATTTGTGTTCTGATGCTTTTAGTAAGACATTTTCGTCTTTGTTACAGATGTGGTAATGTAGCTGCAATTCTGGAGTTGGATGGGAATCTTAATAAGCAGTTCCGTGTGTTTGATGCTGCTCCACAGGTTGGTAGGCAAAATCACTTCATATTGATTATCATTATAAACTCAGTAAAAAGAGTAAGCTATTAGGATTTTGGTTTCCTCACTTAGTAGCAATATGAGCCTCAATGCCTTGATGTCATATCCATTTATTCATGTGGTAAAGATTGTGCTACTATTGATGAACCGGTGAATCCAAGAATGTGCTACTAGTATGACTTGGGGCACAAAAGTAAAATTAGAATGTTTTTATCATACTTTATATGCGTATCAGTGAGTTTTCATTTGGATTTCACTATCTTTGCATCTTTAAGCAAATAATTTGTGTTCCATGTTCTTTGCTACCTTATGATGATACTTTAGGATCTTTTCTCCCCATGGAAAATTAATTGTTAAATTTGTGAAAATTTATTTACAAATTTTCTATTCTTAATGAAACGTAGGAATCAAGAGGGGCACCTGCCAAGAAACCAGCGCCAGATTACTTCCTATGACACGGATTTCCTTGTTTCTATGATCCAAATGCTTGAATTGATGAATATGAGACTTGAATCAAGGTGATGATGAAGTTGTCTGACATGGGAGGAATCAGTGAAGGACAATCATCAGTTCTGGAGGCAGGTGTTCTGCATCCCTGTTTCTGCGTCTGCTTGCTTCATCCATCTCTAGTATTATAGCTGTGTTGGGAAATAGTATGTGATTTGCAATATATGGCTCTATGTTCATTCAGAAGCTATGATGGACAGAGGGTTTAGAGGGAAAATGAGGTTTGCATATATGAGAACTTGATTAGGAAGGATTTGATTGGATCAGGGAATATTGGGAGAACTTTCCATATAATCTGTGGAAAAAACCCAATAGTTGAGTTTTGATTATCCGTTTTGGCCATAAAAGTTTATGATATCTGATTCATGTAGTATGTGTGTAAATGTATTATTGCTCAAATTTTGCACCTAGTGGTTGTTAGTGGAATTTTTCATTGCCTGGATATGAAGGTTCACTTGTTAAAGAAATGGGTTCCTTTTCAACAGAAAATCCCAATGCATACGAGTACAAATGCTGGGAACTTCCTGATGTCTTTCTAAATCACATGGCATGCGCGTCAGAGAAGAAAACGGAAGAAAGAAATATGCGATCAAGAGACAATGTTCATTTCTTTTTTATTTCGTGTGTTAAATGACAAGCTAAAAATATATTCTTAATTAAAGAAATAATTCTAACTTACATTAAAATCAGGAATAAAAGTATATGAGTATTTTGGAGCCTCCAAGCAGAAAGGATTCCCTTTACAATCCAATACAGTTGGAACCAATCCGGAAAAATGGATTGAATGATTTTGATCTCCTTTATCTGAGGTGGGCACATCCATGCCAAGCAGTAACTTAAGCTTCCAAATTTCAAAGTGTTGGATGCAGACAAGATGGTGTTAACGAAGCTAGAACCTAGTAAGCCAAAGCTTAGGAGTTAGGACTATGAAGGCCAACTTAACTCCATGTTGATTTATCTCACTTCAAACAAGCAAGGAAAGTTCAACTTGTTCACTGGATTAGTTGCGAATCTGAGTTTTAAAATGGTGAAAAGTAATGTTAAAAAATATCTATAATTTCTTGCTCCTCCGGAACGGGTCTCCTCTCTTTACCTTGGTGTTGCTGGTGTAGGTTTTCTCAAAATGGGAATGAATGTTCTCATCATTAATTTTTGAAAAAAGTTATATCATTTTTAAGAGAGATAAAAAAATAAACATGGGGAAGAGAGAGTGGAGGGAAAAAATTTAAATTTAAATTTCAAAAAATACACTATTTTTTATCTAAAAAGACCATCATTTTAAATGATACACACTTTTTTATTAATTTTTACATGACATTGTCTGTGAAAACTGTGTTCAATTTTCTTCGAATAGATTTTTATAAATTTTAATAAGGTTTCACCTATTTGGTCTATTAAAAAAATGGAAAAAAATATTTGTTATTTTAATGGACTGTGTGTTATTTTAAGGCAAACGAATATATTTTGGTATATATTTATCGAGATTAATATTTCTTATGTTGAATGAGATAATTTTATCTTATATATATATATATATATATATATATATATATATATATATATATATAAGTGTGTAAGACTCGTATGAGGCTATGTAGAGATTTATTTTGGCGCACAAAATATTGGGTGGGGCGGAGAAGAGAGAGTGAAAGAGAAATTGAGTGAGGAGAGAGGATGGAGAAAAAAAAAATTCCATGTGTCACTCTCTTAATGAGAGGACCACCATGGTCCAAGAGCATGTTAAAAATTTCCGGCCACGTGAGAAGAAGAAAGAGAAAAAGAAAATGCGAGCCTCCACATACTTTTATGCGTGTATAGAAGATAAAATTATCTCATACAATATAAGAAAGATTCATTTTTTTCTATCAATGTAGATAATTTATCTACATTGAGCCTAAAACGACGTCGCTTTGATGTGAAAATCAATGTATTTTTGTAATTAGAATTTATTTCAGTGTTATAATAGTATTTTTTATTATAATTTTTTAATTTTTCAACCAAAAACGACGTTATTTTAGGAGCGAAGGTAGATAACTTATCTACATCAAGTGTAGAAACATTAAAGTCATATAACAAACACTAATGTCATATTTATTAGTCTTTTACATTCTCTATTATTTATAAAATTAGAAGGAGAGAAAAAGTAAAAATATTATAAAGAAAAATACATAAAAAATCAATAAATATATATTAAAATAAGGCGTTTCACCTTAATATAATGGGGATTACGAATGTCATGTGATAGAAATGAATCCCATTTTTCTGCAGACACAACATTTGTGGGTCCTATTGGTTTTAAAAAAAATAAAAAAACAAAACATTTGAGACATGGTTTTTGATCTATCTATAACATGATGTAATGAATTTCCTATAACATAACAATTACAAATCCCTAATATAATACAAAGAAATTTTGTCCAGTAATAACAAAAAGACCTGAAAGTTCAATCACGACAAATTTAAAGTGTGACAGTTACTGCATTAATTGGGGCGTACAAGGTGCCAAATTGCCAATATACTTCGAGTAGTATTGGTCTCACTTAGATTAGAAAGACATTTTTAAGTAATTGTATTCACTCCAACTCAAGATAAATCCACTATTTTTAATTTTATCGCTAGAATATATAAGTATTGGAGAGGTTCTGGTTTGAGTTTGAGTGGGGATCTAGTGAAATAATGCATTTTCTAGAGCCCGAAATCAGAATACAAAGAAACGTAAAATTAAAAATCACGTGGGTCACGAGCTCCCATATATTATATATCAATCATTGATCACTACCGTGCCAACTCCAACTCAATTTAATAATCTGTTATTAACAAACAACAAAAACTCCAAATCCAACCACTTCCTTGTACGTCTCCATTCATAGTTCCTGTTTCTGGTCGTTGTTTTCTGAGAAACTCAGCTCCAATCCAGTAACATATTCAACACACAAAATAACAGTAAGAAAGCTGAAACTTATTACTGTTTCACCACCACATGTGTGTATTTAAGATTTCATCTTTCACTGTATAAACATAAAAAAAACACCATGCTCTTGTTAGTTTTTAAGCAGCTTATGTTTCAAGATTCAATAGCTTAGGTGGATATTGATATTATTGGCTTGATCCCTTACAAGGCTCCACCTGAAAATTCATGGCATCCACAATTTTTTTCCTTCTTTTATTATTATCCCTTCTGTTAATTCCAAGCAGTGGTGATCTCCAACATCAGGAAGAGGGTTTCATCTCTGTGGTCATATCTGATAAGGGCCTTGATTTTGCCAAGGATTTTCTCATAGAAAAAGCTATTGCCTCTATTGTTGTGTCTCAGCTGCCACAGATTGAGAAGTCTGTGCAAGTCCCACTTGTTGGAAAAGCTAAAGTGGTTCTTTCTGACATCACAATCCAAGGTATCCAAGTAAATTCTTCATCTGTTAAGACAGGAGATACAAGCATTGTTCTGGTCGTTTCAGGTGCCACTGCCAATATGAGTTTCAATTGGAGGTATAGTTGCAGCAGTTGGTTAATCCCAATTGGAATTTCGGATAGTGGGACCGCCACTGTGGAGGTATAAGATAGAATATTACTCATTTTTATACTTTGTACTATCCCTTTTTATTTTATTTTATTTTCCCCCTAAAGTTGCACCATTTTGTTTTGATGGCTTATAATTTAAATTGTTGCATTGTGCTTTAATTAAGAAGGGTTGACCTTAACTAAGTAATAAATGTTTTCGTGAAGTTGTTTATTTTGATCAAAATTGGTTAGCGTGGTTGTTCTAGGGAAGCTTTAAAGAGGTTACGTTTGGGATTGCATTTGTCCCCTTCATGCAATTGGAATTAGATCAACTTGTTAAAACATAGCAAATTTAACGTAATTAAAACGAAATGATGGGAGTTCAGTTGGCGCTAGGGAATTGAGCAAATGAGGTGAGAGCATGTGTTTGATTCTTCCCAGTATCGTCTTTGGGTGGAGTTTAAAGCCTTAACCCCAGGACCTGTCCCCAATCGAACTAGTCGTGAAACAATGAACCGATTGAAATATCTCAAAAAAAAAAAAAAACTGCAAATTTTAAAATTTAAAGAAAAAAAACAAAGATTTGGTATCTAGATGAACAATAAAAGACATGCATTTCAGTATCTGATAGGCAAAAACCTGTGAGAATAATATACTTTTTAGGGGAAGGATCCGTTTACAAACTTTTTTTTACAAATTACACTAATTATGACCGGTCATACACTCTTGATTGAAATATGACCGGTCATACTTAGTGTAGTTTGTAAGAATTTGTAAACAAAAAGTTGGTAAATATAACATTCCCCTACTTTTTAATGCAAATGTATATATTTTTTCCTGTTTAATTTATCCTTCGCTCAGTTGTGTTGTGCTATGTTTGGAAGGTTGAAGATATGCAAGTGGGACTTACTGTAAATTTAAGGAACCAAGAAGGAACTCTTAAGTTGATTCTCTTAGATTATGGATGTGATGTTGGAGACTTATCTATAAAGTTGAACGGTGGAGCAGCTTGGCTTTATCAAGTGTAAGCAATCTTCTTAAGCCATGGTTATTGATGATTGGGAACTCTTCACACATCTTCTATCATAGAGAATTATGTTTTTTTATTGCTGATTGATTTTCTACATTTCCATGGGGAAGCCTTGGGCACACAGTTATAATCCCAGAGCTATGTTTCAGTTGTGGGATTGATTTTCTACTCTAATCTGTAGTGTGCCATGAAACTGGGAGGGCTGAGAAGAGGGTCTTCCATTACCTTCAGCAATCAGCAACAGACTTTTCTGGAGAATATAAAGCTATATTTCCTAGATTCATATGAATTGACTTCTCTTCTAAAGGGAAAAAACATGACTAATATTCTGGGCCTCTATATATTTAATAGTTGAGGATATTATGCCAATAATTTCTGTTATGTTGCAGGCTAGTAGATGCTTTTGAAGGGAACATAGCATCTGCAGTTGAAGAGGTCATTTCTAAGAAAATAAAAGAAGGGATAGCTACGCTTGACAATTTATTGCAATCTCTTCCGAAGACAATATCATTAGACAAAACTGCTGTTCTAAATGTTACTTTCGTGGACAATCTAGTGCTGAGTAATTCTTCTATTGAAATTCAAATTAATGGTTTATTCTCAGGGACAAATGAAGTTTTAGTACCTCAAGTTTACCACAGAGGATTAGACATTTCTGATTCCTCTGGTGGTTTACCAAAGATGATAAAGGTTTCGTTACATGAAGATGTTTTCAAATCCGCTTCCTTAGTTTACTTCACTGTAAGTGTCTGAAGCTTTCACTTCTTGTTTTGCTTGGCTTAGTCTAATAACTGGATTTTTTCTTTCCCTTTTAATTTTGATCTCCATCCATGATGTATAATAGCTTCTTATTACTTGTTTTCATATCTTCTACCCTAATCTTTTCTCATGACACATTAGCTTGTTTCTGTTTAGGCTATGACCTTATCTATACTCTGCAGAAGAAACAATTTCTTTGTGGTCCCACAGTTTGCTTGCTCGCTTGAATCATTTATATGTACATATTAATGGAGTGAGTTCTCTAATTAAGATTGGTTAGGGAACCTTTGTTGGGTCCTTTTGTGTTGTTGAAATTATACTGAATTTGGGATAAAAGGATTACTTTACTGACATCAAATATATCATGGATTGCTAAGCTGCATCACAAATTTTTTAAATTGAATCCTTTATCAGACAAAGAATAGTGCTGATGCTGATTAGGTTTTATGTACTAATTGGGTGGCTCCAATTTGTTGTTGACACTTCAAGCTTTTGTGATGGATGTTTTTGCATTATTATAGATTGAAGTATAGTTTTGATAGTTTATGTTGTTCTTGCGCTCAGGCAGATAATTTGCAATGGATTGTTGATGAACTACCTGATCAGGCCCTTTTGAACACAGCTGAATGGAGATTCCTTATTCCTCAATTATACAAGCAATATCCAAATGATGACATTAGTCTTAATATCTCTGCATCTTCTCCTCCAGTTATAGACGTGACAAACAAAGATATGGATGCTACCCTTTTCATAGATATAACAATTTATGTTCTGGAAGCTGGTGAAGTCATACCTATTGCATGCATCTCAGTGGTATGCTTAAACGAAGTCAATATACTTAAGTGCATATTTTAAATTTCTTTCAAGCTTACACTGTTTAAGAAGATATCTCTCATAAAATACTTCTTTTCTACATTCTAAGCTGTATGAAATTCAAGCTTTTCCCCTTTTCGTCATCATATTGTCATATACATAGCCTCGTTTTGATCTTCTGACTAAATTTTCAGAGTTGCCATTGTTTTTCTGTCTCTTCCTGCCTAAGATTCTATTTATCAGATGTTGTTCTATCTTTTGTCAGTTGAAGAGGTAGCTATGATCCGTGATCATTAACTTATCTAACAAGTCCCGTTAATCTTGCTCTTTGGTACAGGATATTAGTGCTTCATGTGCTGTGGATATTGTCGGAAACAATCTTACTGGTTGGCTTAAATTGAGAAAGTTTTCCACATACTTGAAATGGAGCAAAATAGGGAAACTGCACATGCATGTGATTCAGGTAAATAATACCTGAATTCATCTTTTCAGCTTGCACCTTTGTATTTTTATATATTTTTGGATGAACCAAATAATTCCTCCTTTTTAGGGGACTATTCTAGGATAGCGAATCAAGAACTCTTCAACCCATTTACAGTTATTAGCCTTTCACGTTTCACTTCACTGATTCATTTAGAAACTGTAATTCTACACATGGTTTAGCTCATATGTATCATCATCTCATGTGCACACATAAACCATTCATAATAGTTCTTGTTGTAAATAATAGTTTAGAATAGTAGTATAGAAGTCCCACATCATGTATATCTCTTTGTATTTTCCTTCTTTTGAGTTATATAATAGACTCTCCGCTGTATAGTTAAGACACACGGATTACTTATAAATCTTCTTGTTCTTGATATTCAACATGGTATCAGAGCCTCGCCGCCCCCCACTTTCTCCTGTGGCGTTTCTTAGCACAGGTAGGCTGGGCTTGTTGCATTGTCTACTCTTCAAGCCCAATGGGCTCTTATGTGAGGGGGTGTGTTGAGATATATAGTCTCACATTGGTTGTATGTGCAACTAATGTGAAGTTTATAAGGTATTGGGTACTCCCACCCTTTGAGCTAGCTTTTGGGGTGGTGTATCCCAAGGTTCTTTACATGGTATCTAGAGCCTAACAAGATCCGCATCTTTCCGGTAGACCCACTGTCTACCGAGTAAAAATCTTCTCGGAAACTGTCACCATCGTCAGTTTCCGGCCACCGTCTGCCACCACTGTCCTCCACCGGAAAAGTTTTCCGGCGATCGTTTTGATCAAAAAGTACATCAACGGACTCAGAAGAAGCCGATCTACCCAACGCCGCAAGACCCACCGTCATCAGAGGTTGCCAGCGTCGTGGACCACCGTTTGACCGCCGTTGACCGCCACCACCGATCATTTTTCAGGCACTTTTTCCGGCGAGCCACCCACAGTTGTGATCGTCACAAGGAGGCGGTTCTTTCCGTCCAAGGCCCGCCCCTAAATTCCCACTGAAGCATTTCTCCTCTTTCCATTATTGTTCACGACATCTTTGTTTCAGCGAATTGTTCTTGATCCATGGCTGATTTTAGCTCATTTATCCTTCCTCAAGATATTTCTCGGCTCATGATCACTGGTTCCACTGCTACTGTTGTGCATACAGGTAATAGTGTTGCTGGTTTCACTCAAAGTTCATCATTTAGTCATTGGGTTCTTGATTCTGGTGCCTTTAATCATATTTCTGGTAATAAATCTTTGTTTTCCTCTCTTTCTACCTCTGGTTATTTGCCTGTTGTCACTATGGCTAATGGTTCCCAGGTTCAGTCTCATGGGATTGGAACAGTACATCTTTTTCCCTCCATTACTATTGATAATGTGCTCTATGTCCCTGGTTCACCCTTTAATCTCCTTTCCATTAGCCGTTTAATACGTTCTCTTGATTGTCTCATTTCTTTTACCCAAAATTCTGTTGTTTTACAGGATCGAAATTCGGGGAGGACAATTGGCGGAGGATTTGAGTCCAATGGCCTTTACCTGCTCTCCAGCTCCTCTCATGCTCATTCTGTATTAGATTCTCTACTCACTATTCATGCTCAGTTGGGTCATCCTAGTCTTACAAAGCTCCAGAAGATGGTACCACGTTTGTCCAAGCTGTCCACTTTGCAATGTGAATCATGTCAATTCGGGAAACATACTCACAGTTCTTTTCCTAATAGAGTCAATCGTCGTGCCTCCTCTCCTTTTAGTTTGGTTCACTCTGATGTTTGGGGACCCAGTCGTACTGAATCAACTCGGGGTTATAGATATTTTGTTACCTTTATTGACGATTATTCTCGAAACACTTGGTTATTTTTACTGAGAAACCGCTCTGAGTTGTTCTCCATATTTCAGAAGTTTTATCATGAAATTCTTACTCAATTTGGTATTCCTATCCGCACTTTTCGTAGTGATAATGCTCGTGAGTATCTGTCTCAACCATTTCAATCATTCATGGCATCTCACGGCATTCTTCACCACACATCATGTGCGCATACCCCCCAACAAAACGGGGTTGCTGAAAGAAAAAATCGTCATCTTATTGAAACAGCTCGGACACTCTTAATTCATGGGAATGTTCCTACCAGTTTTTGGGGTGATGCTATTCTCACCGCGTGCTATCTCATTAATCGCATGCCTTCCTCTGTCCTTGGTAACCAGGTACCGTACTCTATCTTGTTTCCTCATCAGCCTTTACATTCCTTACCCCTTCGTATTTTTGGTTCTACTTGTTTTGTCCATGAACTCGGTCCCAATCGTGACAAGTTGTCTGCCAAATCCCACAAATGTGTGTTCCTCGGTTACACCCGGACACAAAAAGGTTATCGGTGTTACTCTCCCAGTCTCCATCGCTCTTTTGTCTCGGCGGATGTTACTTTCTTTGAGTCTGTGCCATTTTTTGGCTCCACCTCCGTTCCCGATGACTCTGTTGATACTCAGTTACCTTTACCTTCTGTTCCAATTCAATATGTTCCGGCACCAGATTCCACACCACCAACGCCTACTGTCACTTCTCCATATGTCCCAGCACCAGATCCTCCTCTCCAGGTTTATCACCGTCGGTCACATCCACCCATACCCCAAGACATTGTTGAGGTTCCTATGGACTCAGATCTGCCGTCATCAACTCCTGCGGTTTCGGTCCCGCCCTCCGACATTGACCTACCCATTGCTCTCCGAAAAGGTACTCGTAATATTCGTCCTCCACCCAGGTATTCAATAAATATGAGTTATCATCGCCTTTCTCCATCACATTTTGCTTGTCTTTCTTCTTTGTCTTCTGTATCTGTTCCTAAGACTACAGGTGAAGCATTATCCCATCCCGGATGGCGACAGGCTATGATTGACGAGATGTGTGCACTTCATGGCAGTGGTACTTGGGATCTGGTTCCTCTTCCCTCTGGAAAATCTGCTGTTGGATGTAGATGGATATTTACTGTCAAGGTTGGTCCTGATGGACAGGTGGATCGTCTCAAAGCACGTTTGGTGGCCAAGGGATATACTCAGGTGTTTGGTGAAGATTATGGGGATACATTTTCCCCTGTGGCAAAAATGGCGTCTGTTCGCCTCTTTATTACTATGGCTGCTATCCGTCACTGGCCCCTTTATCAATTGGATGTCAAAAATGCTTTCCTCAATGGTGATCTTGCGGAAGAAGTTTATATGGAGCAACCTCCTGGATCTGTTGCTCAGGGGGAGTCCAGTCTAGTTTGTCGACTCCGCAAATCTTTGTATGGTCTCAAACAGTCTCCACGAGTTTGGTTTGAAAGGTTTAGCACCATTGTCCAACAGTTTGGTATGACTCGGAGTGCGGCTGATCACTCAGTCTTTTATCGCCACTCAGACTCTGGATCTATTTATTTGGTGGTATATGTTGATGACATTGTCATTACAGGTGATGACCATCAAGGCATTGCTCAGTTAAAACAACATCTCACTCATCATTTTTAGACAAAAGATCTCGGAAGACTACGATATTTCTTGGGAATTGAAGTGGCTCAATCTAAGGATGATATTGTGATATCCCAGAGGAAATATGCTATGAACATTCTAGAGGAGACAACTTTGTTGAATGCTAAGCCCGTCGATACCCCCTTGGATCCAAATGTCAAGCTTATGCCAAATCAGGGGGAGCTATTTTCAGATCCAGAAAGGTATAGAAGATTGGTTGGGAAGCTGAACTATCTGACAGTTACTCGACCAGACATCTCATTTGCAGTCAGTGTAGTAAGTCAGTTCTTGAATTCTCCTTGTGAAGATCATTGGAATGCAGTGATCCGTATCCTCAAGTACATCAAGAATGCTCCAGGTAAAGGTCTCCTCTATAAAAACAAAGGTCATACCAGAGTTGAGGGATACTCAGATGCTGATTGGGCAGGTTTCCCCAGTGATAGAAGATCCACATCTGGGTATTGTGTATTCCTTGGAGGTAACTTGGTTTCTTGGAAAAGCAAGAAACAAAGTGTAGTTGCCAGATCAAGTGCTGAAGCAGAATATCGCTCCATGGCCACAACCACCTGTGAACTTATCTGGTTAAAACAACTATTGAAGGAACTCAAATTTGGAGACATTGGCACAACATCTCTCATTTGCGATAATCAAGCTGCTTTACATATTGCTTCCAATCCAGTGTTTCATGAAAGGACCAAACACATTGAGATAGACTGTCATTTTGTTAGAGAAAAAGTCCTCTCTGGAGATATAGTCACTAGTTTTGTTAACTCAACTGATCAATTAGCTGATGTTTTCACTAAATCTTTGAGAGGGCCTAGGATAGATCACTTATGTAACAAGCTTGGTGCATATGATTTATATGCTCTAGCTTGAGGGGGAGTGTTGTAAATAATAGTATAGAATAGTAGTATAGAAGTCACACATCATGTATATCTCTTTGTATTTTCTTTCTTTTGAGTTATATAATAGACTATCCGCTGCGTAGTTAAGACACACGGATTACTTATAAATCTTCTTGTTCTTGATATTCAACAATTCTATTTTGAAATGTATGATTGTTAAACCTTAGTTATTGTATATCCAGGCTATTATGAATCTTACTCTTTATAATCATTTGCAGTCAGTGACGTCAACTGTCCTCAAAACCGTCCTCATACCATACCTAAACTCGCAGTTAAAGAGGGGGTTTCCATTGCCAATTGTTAATGGTTTTGCCCTTGAGAATGCTCGTGTATTGTATGCTCAGCCATGGATTGCAGTGTGTAGTGATGTTTCCTTCTTAGGAGAATACCATCTCAGACAGCTACCAACTTACGTATCATAAAACTACTCTCAGAGATTTGTCTGCTGTGTACTTGTTGTGTTGATAAGGGAATGAGAAACTTGTCAAGATGGCTATGAAGAGTGAATAACAAACATGCAGAGAAGTCCATTCCTTAGCTTCTTTTATGTATTCCATCTTTATTCTTTAGTTTAGCTTTGGTTTTAACCTTTGTAAATCATGCTGTCCTGAAGATTACTTCTTGTAAATTTTGCCAGCAGTCAAACCTCCTTATTGGAATGTCATACAGGCTCTTTATTATTTTAATCAGTGATTGATATTTTCATTTGTAAATTTGTGCAAACTAATTTTTTTTTTTTGGGTATATAGATTAATATTTTTATTTTCCATAGTAGTAAGAAATAATACTTTTTTAAAATAAAAACATTTATTTATCTTCAGTTTTCACAATTATCTAAAGAGGGAAGCAACTAAAAGAATATGTTGGCACGTAGATATCTTAGATATTTACATAAGATAGATGCTTAGGGACATCTACGATTTCGTATTTTGTATGACATTTTGGATGTCTTAACAAGTGTGATGATGCCATTATTTGGTTACATGAGTATCTTAGATATACATATTAATTTGTTTTAGATGGATCTAAAAGGCACTGAGAGTGCATGCCAAATTTAATTACGGGATTTTCATAAATTTTTTTGAGTCATGTTGAATGCCATCTCAAACAAACAAGAATAAGAATTTTAAATCTTGGATTTTTAGGTTCCGAATTCTGTGCACAAAAATCTCAAAAGGACATATAAAAGACGAGTGAATTTTGGTTTAAATAAGAGAAAAGATTTAGATTTAAATGGGAGTAAAATTTTTCAATTTGAGTAAATGATATATCGAGTACGGTACAGTAATAGCATCCAATAAATTTTCGTAAAAGACAAAAAATTCTAGAATATTATAATAGCACCCAATTTTCTATACATCTATCAATCTAAAGTAAACTAAGCACAAAACAGATAAGTAAGAGAGAGAAATATTGTTTAAAATATATATATTTGTTTTTGAATAAAAGATAAACGTATACTTGTCATACTAAAAATGAGCTCATAAAAGACCTAGTGTCATATTATTCAAAATTTCTAAGGTACTCCCATCACAGCATTAATTTGGTTCAAAGGGTCAATCAAAGTCCGAGAGAAAATTTGCTAATTGTACGGATAAGAGAGAATTTTTTTTAGTAAAAATCCTATATACAATGCAGTAATAATGCACTTCATATTATTCCCATGTAACGAGACTTATTTTGGCGCTCCCACCTCATGGAATATTGGGTAGGGCGGGAAGGGAAGAGAAAAAGAGTGATAGAAAAATTGAGAAGAGGGGAGGGACAAAAAACAAATAAAAATAAAAATTACATGTGTCATTCTCTTAATGAAAGGACCACCATGATCTTAGAGCATAATAAAAATTTTCGTACCAAACATGAGTATTTTAAACTCACAGTCAGTCAACTAATTTTAACAAAAAATATTTTATAAACTCTCTCCTGAGAGAAATTATTGTGTCCGGGACCACTATTTTTTAGGTGATCTTTTAGTGTAAATAGAAGGACAAAATTGAAAAAGAAGAAAAATAGCAAGGGTAAAAAGAGAAAAAAAATTGGTGTTGTGAGAGGGAGCACCAAATCATTGGTGATCCTGAAGTATATTAAATATTTCCCTCCTATTCTGCTCTTGTGGATTATTTTTTTTTGAGATTTTGTTATCGGGTTTCTTAAAAGTATATGTTAAAGGATAAACATAGTATTTATTATTTATATTAATTATTTAAAAATTAAATATTTTTAATTTAGAAACATTAAATATTTATGTTTTTATTAAATAATATCCACATTTTTCTTAGTATTGTTTTAAAGGCCTATTTTTTTTAAAAAAAATTCCAATTACTTTCTCTGAATACGGATTTAGCTATGTTTTTAATTTATTTATAAAATTTAAAATTATTTAAACAAGTGTATTTTTTATTTTTTTTTGTTAATCTGGAAACTCGACGAGTCACGTTACGAGTCATCCGAGTTGATGGAAGGACCCGGTGAGTTAAAAAAGAGATTTTAGTTATAATTACAATTGAGAAGAAGCTCCATTTTGTCTCTCTTATTCTCGTTAGGGATCGCTCTGGTCAGACTCAGCCATCCACACACCAAACCTCGCTCTCTTTGAAAAAACTCACTAAACCATCTCATCCAATTCAATAAAGGTAATAACCAAAATACACATAACATTTACATTACATTACATAACACACACGCCACAAACCCAAACCCAAACCCAAACCTTCATCTCTCTCAAACTCAATTACTTAATTACCCGCCAAAAACCCACCCCCTCTCAATACTATGTATTAGCGCTTCCAATTTTTCCATCTCTTTTTTCAAATCTCTTCCCTCCCTTTCTCTCTCCTCCTCCTCCTCATCATCTTCTCTCCCTCTCACTCTCTCTCTCTCTCTAGGGTTTCCCTCTTCGCCGTCGTTCGTCAACTCTGATGGACGAGGGCAACGAGGATCCCAAAACGGACGGTTCGCCGGTTCAGAACGGTGAATTGGATGATGAGCGTTGCGGCAAGAAGGCCAAGGTGGATGCTGCCTCCGACGGCGGTGAATTGAAGAGAGTGGCGGAGATTGTGTTGGTTTTGTCGACGATGGCGACGGTGCGAGGTGGTAGGAAGCCCACCGATGTGGAGGTTGAGCTCATGAGGGAGGCTCGAACCAAGCTCGCCGAGCTCTGTCAGGGGCTCGCTCCGAAGGATATTGTGGCCAGGGAAGCTATTGGGACCGTGATTGAGGATCTTGGCTTGAACGCCAAGATTAAGGACCAGAGGTTAGGGTTTCGAACTCCCAAGATGTCCGTTGCCGAGAGGTATTCCCACGCTAAGTGGAAGGTAAGGGAACCTCTTAATACCGATAATTCAACTTCCTTGTTATTTATTGTTATTATTATTTTTTAATTTTGGGTACATTTCAACTTCCTTATTTATTGTTAAAAAAAACAGTAGAATAAAAAGAACCATCATATCATAGAACGAGGTGGTGAAGTAAAAGGTTATGTATGGATAAGAATTTTGGGTCCCGGGTACCACGTAATTCAGCTGCTTCTTATGCAATTATTTGTATTTCTTAATGGAGGACTATTGTATATTTTTTTTAAAAAAAACTCCGAGTGAAACTTTTTTCTTGCGAGCCTATGGTGAGGAAATCCTTATAGGTAGCTTTACCCTTATCCCTACCCTTATCCTCATGGTTGTTGTATACTGATGAGTTTTAATTGCTTGACTTGAGTATTGGGTTATTTTTCTGTTAATTATCTATTGTAACTCATTTTAATCTTAACTAGTTTCTTTCTTTCTTTCTGTCCTTTTTTTTTTGGGGTGTTGGGGTGGTTCATATTTTGTTGGAATGGTGAACTCTGTCAATGTAAATATTTTATATTTGGTATTTTTGGTTTCAAGAGGGCGAGCCCGTGCAATGGTAAAACTGCTTTTTTGTGACTGAAATGTCACAGGTTTAAATTTGAGAAATAGCTTTTTTGCAACTATGCTAGGGTAAGGTTGCATACAAGGATTGTCCTCATCCCTACCCTTGCTTTTCAGGTTTTAATGGAGAGTAGTTTTTATCCTTTGGGTTTCATATTTCTTTTAACAAGTTTTTTACCATTTGTTATCTATTTCTTTTACTATCTTTCTTTATGGTTCCTAGATGGAGGAATCAAAGAAGTTTTCTACATCTCAGCCCTTGCAAACAAGCATTGGTGGAACAGTTGACAACCGTGTGCCATCACATGCTGTTCGAATGATTGCGCCTGATAAATCAATCCACACAGCAATCTCTTCCACAAGTACCATAGTGTCTATACCTGCCCATGTTTCTGCAGGATCTTCTGCAGCATTGCAATATCAATCGATCAGCAATGAAGTAAGACCACCTGTGGTTTCAGGTTTAATGCCTAGCAGTCACTTGGGGAGAAATTCATCTCCCTTAGCATTGCCTAAAGTTGAACACCCACAATTCAAAGTTGATGGAGGATCAAATGGGTCTTCTTATGTCCTGCAAATCCAAGGTAATGTCTTCTAAAGCTCCTCACCAGTTCCAACTTCCAAGTAGTGGTGGAGTTACATTTCCAATTGGTGAATGAGTAATTGTGCAATATGTTGTCACTGTATGATGAATTGATTGAACACGTTGACCTGGATTTTGTTTTACTGGAAAGCAATAATATTCATTAAATTTTTAACTAAATGTTCAGAAGTGCTGGAATTTGTGGTTGTATGAGTTTCTTCTGCATAAGTCATGGAATGATTCATGCTGAAGCCTGAAAATTCACTGGATTTGTGTATATCTAGGTCTTTTTTGAGGTTATTAGATGGATATAATATACCAGCACTCCAGCAGATGTTGTTCCTGTTTCCTTGTTTTTCAAGAGTCTGGAATTAAATGATTGCGCGTCTTTCTTCATTTGTCTTTATTTCCTCCAATTTTCATTATTTGTAGGTAAATGTTACAGAAAGCTATGGTTAAGGTTTCAAATATCTATTGGCATTTTCTGCTTTTTTTATTTCATAGTTTGCAAAAGCAGGTTGTCTATTGTATGTTCAATTGTTCATAATAAAATGTGTATGGGTGTATCTTGTGACATTTCAGTCATTGAATTGGCAATTGAATTTGAGAATTTTTCAACTGTAGCAAATTTGTCTGCAAACCAACCTTTGGTGAATGCTCCAACATGGCCAATACAGGCTCAATCTCCATCTTTAGCTAGAAGTGCATCAGAAAACAAGGTGCCTGGTCATAACCCTATCAAGGTTGAAGGAACAGCTGATGTAACTATGTCAAGGGCAGGGCCACAAATAACAAATGATCAGAGCTTTAGACCGTATATTACTCAAACAGCACCTGGAAATTTGTCTAGTATGCACCAGCCAGTGCAGGGCATGAACATTGTTCAGCCTCCTTTTATTCCTAGTCATGCGGATATTGCAAAGATTGTCCAGAAATTGCTACAACCAAAGGTTCCTGACCATCCCACATGGAGTCCTCCGTCAAGGGATTATATGAATAAGGCTTTGACATGCCAGATGTGCGAGCTCTCTGTCAATGAGATTGATACTGTACTTCTCTGTGATGCTTGTGAAAAGGGTTTTCACTTGAAATGCTTGCAGCCATCGGTCTTACGAGGAATTCATAATAGAGTTGATTGGCACTGCATGAGGTGCTTAAGTTTAAGCGGTGGAAAGCCTTTGCCTCCAAAGTATGGTCGTGTCATGAGATCCTCAAACACACCACCGAAATTGCCCTCTAATACGGGTGGTATGCAACCATCTTCAGAGAAGAAAGCAGGGAGCGTAGATCCGAAGGTCAGCCCACAGAAGTTAACAACAAATGGGAGCCCTGTTCCAACTGTTTCCAGTGGAAATGACAATGTTGAGCCACCATCTGACTCAATGACCTCACCAGATGGGAAAGACATACAAGGTACCACCATTTCATCCAACATTGAACATGTTGATGAAAAGCATGATCCAAACATCTCTATGAAATCCCTTGGTGCAGCTTCCAGTCCTTCCACTTGCTTGCCAGGTGAAAGTTCTGCTGAACAAATAAATTCTGAGTCTTTGACCTGTAAGGAGACTTCAGAAACTGAGACTCTTCCTAAATTATCTGAGCCAGCTAAATGTGAAAATTTGCAATCTTCACAAGATTTTCATGTTAATCAGACAATACCACAAGACAATGCTGTAGTATCATCAGATAAACATGTTGACATTAGTTTAATGAATCATAAACAAAGGGAATCTCATGGAGGGGAAAATTTAATTTACGATATCAAGCGTGATGATCAAGATGTTGCACTAGCAAATTTTGTTGGAAGTTCTGGAACTGATACTGAAGGTAGACAGCACTCTGCATTATCTTCAGACACCTCACATGCTGTAGAATGGATTGGTGATGTTATACAACTTGTCGAAGAGAAAAAGTTTTACGGATCTTGCTGTGTTGATGGAGTAACATATAGGCTTCATGGTCATGCTCTTTTCCCCTCCAGCCATGGCAATTTAACACCTTTTAAAATTCAGGCAAGCAAATCATTATGCTTTCAACTGTAGTCTAGCAGTTGGTTATATCATACCTGTAAAATTTGACCTATGAAATTGCAAAGTACATATGAATACCAAAAAAAGTCATGTTTTTGGTCTATTTTATGGTTTCTGTTTTGATTTGATTGATTTGCAACCTTGTGTGAAATAGTATTATCTTATAAAACTTTAGAACTTAACAAGTAGACTTAATCCCATTTTATTTTCAGTCTATGTGGGAAGATTGCAAAACTGGGTTCAAGTGGGTTAAGGTGACAAAGTGCTACTTTCCTGGAGATTTGCCAGGGAATATTGGTCATCCATGTATATCTGAAGTCAATGAGGTATTTTTTATTTTTACACATACATCTTTATGTATAAATAGGTGCATGTCTTTCTTCATAGATTGATATCAATTCATTCCCGCCAGTGTGAAAAATTGCAAAGTTATCAAATACAGATTGCGGCCTGTCTTGGCCAACCCTGAAAAATGCTATAAGACTATAGCGGGTTGTGGTTGCGGAAATAGCGGAATGGATCAATAGAACCTAGATATACCACACATATATATGCTAAAAAATAAAGACTTTCATTCATTATAAAGAAAGCTTGGTTATATTGTATGACACAACAAATTATTGAATTTTTTTTACCACAAGTATTAAAAAAAAAAAACCACCCCCCAATTAAACCCGACTAGCTAGTGTGGGGTGAGAGCAATTCTTGTACGCTGCCTTACCCTTGCAAATAATTGCAAAGAGACTGTTTCCTAGATTCGAACCCATGACCTTTCAGTCACAAAGGAACAACTTTACCACAAGTATATTAAAAAAAAATGACATGGTTATATTGAATTTTTTTTTTAACTGTGTAAAGTTATTTGTACAATTATTAAAAAAACAATCAAAGGTTTTAATCTTCATATACAGTTATTTATTAAACTCTTTGTGAAACCACAGATAATGACAAGCATTGCTGTGTACTCATGATTTTAAGGCTAAGATGCTTAGAGATGTAATAAAGACTAAAGTCCAATCACTATATAGCAAGCATATGTGTGAGCAGTGTAATCTGGTCCTAATCTAACTAAGAAGGACGTATATTAGACAAATAACAGAGGCAAAAAAAAAAGAGGCAAGAAAAAAAGAGGCAAAAAAAAGAGAGGCAAGAAATAAAGAGGCCAAAAGCTTACTTGCGAACTTGAGAGAGAGAGAGAGAGAGAGAGAGAGAGAGAGAGAGAGAGAGAGAGAGAGAGAGAGAGCAAGGCAGAGCAGAGAGCGAGCAAGGCAAAGAGTGAGACGTAGAGCACGGAGCAGCGACAGAGGAAGAGCGAGATGCGCGAGAGACAGAGAGGAGAGGGTGAGACGTTTCGTGCGATAGAAAGAGAGTGAGTGAGTGGCTTAGTGTTAAACGAAAAGACTAAAATACCCTTAAAAGTTTTCTGTTACACATTTAAAATAAGGGCAAAATTGTATTTTGCCTTATGTCCGCAATAAGGCTGGGATTTGGCCTCGATTCTGCTGCGATTTTGCCGCATTAATGGCCGCTATTGCGTTTGCGGCTTGCGGCGCAATTAACTGCTATAAAGCTACATTTATTTTGGTCATACATGCACTTATACTCCATAAACTGTTGATTGGTTCTAACTTGTAACCTTTGCAATAAATTCTGTTTTGATTGGTGTATCAAATGATAATGCTCATCATTCAGAACCGTATATTGCATATGGATTTTTTCCTTATTGATATGTTTTCTTTTTTCTTTGTTGAAGGTTTATGAATCTAATAGTGATAGAACTGAAATGGCTAGCTATATTAGAGGCCCATGTGAAGTCCTCCCATCTGATAAATTTAAACAAGAAAATGACAGACGATGTCAGCTAGGAATTGAGGCAAGTGCTAAAGTACAGCCCATTTTCCTTTGCAGGTTTGTTTCTTCATTCATCTATCACTCTAGACAGTTTTTATTTTAATTTGTCTTATTTTGTCCTGTTTCATTCAATCTTATACAATCTGTCATATGTAGTGCAGGCATCAAGCTGATATATGACTATGATTTATTGCGTGTATTCTGAGATTATAGTTACTACAGAAGGGAGATGGTAAAACGGGAATAAAGAAAAATTTGGGACCTTAGGATGTGGAATTATTTTGTTAATTTAATTTAGATACTCTTTTCTAAACAGCTAATTGATAACACACAGAATTTAATGCTCAAGATTAGTATTAAAGTTGCTGTTATACAGAATACTGTATTCATATGTGGTGGCCTTTGTATACTGTAATTGATAACACGCAGAATTTATTGCTCAAGATTAATATTGAAGTTGCCGTTATACAGAATACTGTATTCATATGTGGTGGCCTTTAGATCGTGTTATTTTGCATAATAATGGTTTGGTTTTTTCTGCTGAAATTTTGAAGTCATCTTTCTTAGGGGCATTGTTCTGATACTCAAAGTGCTTCAGATGGAAAGTATAGGCTTATTGCTTATTGTGTAAAGTAATATCTTGTGATGGAACTTTGTGCAACCTGATCGGGAGGAAGTTAAAACCATGCAAATTAGGGTTTTCCTTCATGCTGGATGGGCTCAAGTAATAGATGGTGTAATTGGGAAGAAGCATTTATGTCTCTTCATTTATTTTTACTTTCTGATTGATGGAATTTCAGGGTAAAATAGAAATAGAGAATATAGATTAGGAGATAGGGATCTCTTCTAATTATCTTGGTTGTGGAAGGTCTGGGAGCTGGTTTATTGGGAACAACTACAAAGCTGTGTGGACTCTTATGGTTTCACAGTAGGTCAGGGGCATTAGTTTTTGTTATTGTTGCTCGAATCAGTTATTTTTTCATCCCACTTTCTTAGACATTTGGGCTGCTGTTCTGGGAATTATAAATCTTTTTATTTTTGTGGATTTGGAAGATGGGAAGAGGCTGTAATCAGATGTTTGCATGATGTATTTACATATGGTTGAAGGGGAAGGAGGGCTTATTAAGATGAAAGCTATCTTGCTGTTGATATGAGAGCCAGTTTGAAGGTTAGGGTTCTACACTTCTAGTTAAGGGAAACTTTATGCATAGGACTGGCCGACTGGGTTCATACTTGGTGCGCCTAGGGAACCTCTATTGGAAAGGAAAGAGGAGAAAGAAAGAAAACCCTTTTATTCAACTTACAGGGTGTTCTTTGTACAAAAAGTAGAAAGCAGGGAGATGGAAAACAGGATTTGAGTATAAACACAGATAAAATGTTTAAAATTATCATTTAGGCTGGTCATAGGTGGTGAAAATTTGGAAAATTGAAACACATTTTCATGCTGCATGCCAATATGGCTGAGATGACCATTACTAAAATGTCATGTTTTTACTACTTTAACCTCGTTCGAAATTTTATAGAATCATTACATTGGAACTCTTCATTCTATTTGTATTTCAATTTTCAGATGAAAATATTTCATTAGCATGGAATGTAAATGAAAGCTGTTCTATTTTCATTTATGTTCCTATGTTTATTGCATGCACATTTTAGATGCTGAAGTTGTGGTGTTTGAAACATAGTAGTTAATTGCGCCGCAATAGCGCTGCGAGCCGTGTCGTATGGGCGTTGCGGTGCCTCGCTGCAAGAAACCGCACCGCGTCGCACCGGAGCGCAATAACGGCCATTGTGATCGCATTTGTAGCCAAATCGCGACCATATTGTTGTCATAAAGCAAAATGTCAATTTTGTCCTAAATTTAAATGTGTAATAGAAACATTTTAAGGGTTTTTTAGTCTATCTGCGTCTTTCTCTGTCACTTCTGCTATCTCATCCTTTAAAAAACGTTTCTTTTTGTTATTATTTCTGTCATATAGCGTTTTTCGGGGTTGACCGCGACATGCCGCAATCCGCATTTGATAACTTTGGTTTGAAATCAAATATTTAATACTATGTAAAAGGTACATAGATTCAATGTCGGTTTAGGATTTGTACTCTGCTCGGATTCCCACCCAATCATTATTCAGTCAGGACAAAATTTGAATCTCCCTATTTGACACAGTTGATATTTTTGTTGCGTAGATTTTTCTTCTTTTTCTTCCTCTTCTCTCTCTCTCTCGGGTGTTTTTTAAGTGATTTGACTAATTTTGCAGGTGGTTTTATGACGAAGTCAAAAAGTTATTTCAACCTGTTACCAGTTGATTCTGCCTTGAACATACGTTTTTGTGGCTCCCCTACACATTGCATTTTTGTGGTGAGTATTTGACCCCTGGTATGCGTCCAAAGTGATAACTGAACCTTTCTTTACTCTGATATCTTGTCTGCTGAATATATGAAATCTAACCCATTTAATCACTTGTGTGTTGTTATAAAACTGTGGGAACAATGGGCGCTATATTCATGAATTTCGGTTGAATTTCTTGTTTATGGTTGCATGAGCCTCCATCAACTCAACTCATATACTCAAATAATTTTAAAAAAATTCATAGAATCCAAGCATCATATTTTAACATGTCCATAATCAACATTCTGCAACTCCATAATAAAGCAAACAAAAGAAAATTAATTGGAACAACAAACACGAAAGTTAATTGTAAATTTGGGATAACAATCATAACATATATAGAACTTCCTAGTGGTTTCCAACAGAACTTATCTGACTCATCATCAAGTGGGATGATATGCGAACAGAAGTTGACAAACTGTCCTAGTAGTTTCAAACTTTAAAGTGGGAATCGGATAACAAAGATAGAAACTAAGAATTCCCATGCACAGAGCATTAAAACAGCAAACCCAGCTTCAAGAGAAATCCAATGCAACTGCTGTGCGCTATTTTGGAACCAAAAACATTTCATGGAAACAGTGAGAACTGGGCCACACGGAATTTTTGAGAGATAGATACGAGTATTGAACAGAAGTGAACTTGATGAACGACAGAAGCAAACATTTGAGCCTACTTTATTCATTTATTACAAGCATTTCCACTTCATGGACATTAAGTTGTGAATCTACTTTATTGAACAGAAGTGAACTTGACGAACGACAGAAGCAAAACACTTGAGCCTACTTTATTCAGTTATTGCAAGCATTTCCACTTCATGGACATTAAGTTGTGAATCTACTTTTCCTTTTATATATTTCCTTTTCTCTTATTTCCCCTAACCTGATAAATTGAAGGACGCAAAACATGTTGGTGTTATAGATTAAACTTTGAGCTTGCAGTTTTAGAGTATCTGGTTACCTTTTTAGCCTAAAATCTGATGCATGTATAGACATTTAAGGGATGCTAGGCGAGAAAAGGATCCCACAGAAATAATAGAAGACGAGATAAAAATAATAAAAGAGGCATGAATTTGAGCATTTCATTTGGAGCTTGGAGAGACGACAAATGCAGGGTGAGGTACGGATGAAGGGTGAGGTATAAGGTATTCTGCGTCAGAATACTTTCTTGTGATAAAGACCTCGACTTTTCTTTTAAAACATGAAAACCAGATTATTTCTCGAATGTGTGTGTTTAGCTAAAACAATATATCTGCTTATTGATTTCACAATGCCATTTAATAAAACTCTTATCTTAAGTTGTACTTATTAGCTAATGTGGGGGAGGAGATTTTTTTGATTTTTATTCTTCAGACGTCATAGTTTATATGTTTGGTATTATTATTACTATCTCTCTTGATTCTCTCTTTCCCAGTTTCTCTCTTGGATCTTTAATGTGTTTTTGTATTGATGCAGGTATTAGGGGTTCAAACAAGATTTTTTTTATGGGTAATTGAGCATACATTAAGATTCTCCAGAGACCCACCATAAGGCACATCGCAGCGGCGTTGCTTCCCCATGCAAGAATGTCTGTTCAAACTTTCGAACGTGAATTGCATTTGATGTAAAATATGTAGCTGAAGCTATGACTGCTTAGTATAGTTTTTCCTATAGTAGTTGTGTTCCTGATAGATATTCATTCTGTATAATTCTTTTTCGGGTACGTAGGCTCTTTAGGCCCGCTAATAACATTATTATCTTTGAAATTAGATTATCAGTGCAGTCCACTTAGTTTGCTGGAATTGTATGATATTTCATTTGTACAAAAGCCATTTCTTCTAGAAAGCATAACCTTGGTAATTTCATTAATCAAATGGAACACCAATTCAGCGACCTGTGATGATTTTTCTAGCTAGCGCCAAGTCAGTTATATCTGCCGAACAATATTGGGTCATGAATTATATAATTATTCAACAAGTGTCTACTTATTAACGTGAATATATTATTTTCATATATGTTTGAAGATACCGTACTAAATATACGCAAAGTTTATTCAGTATATGGATTTATTATTTGCCAAAGGTTAAAAGATTTGGAATGGTGTTGATAGGTGCTTTATTCCATTAGTTGGTAGGGTTGTTTTCGACAGGTTTTTAATTATAAGACAAGCTCAAATCGTCTACATCTTGCCAAATCAAATGATGACTGATTGATTTATATTCACATCTCTTTTCAAATATCGAACTATTTTTTTCTTGTTGAATTTTGGATTAAGAAATTTGAATATTGCTAACTACATGACCAGTAGTCACACGTAAACACTCTTGCATAGGGTCCATCTGTGCGGTTTATGACATCCTTAATTACTTCCCTAATGGTTATAGAATTGGGAGTGAGTTTTTGTACTTTTACATTAATTATTGGGATGAGAGTGGCTATGATAAAACAATGACGAAAATTATGTTTAAGCTCGCTCCAAACACTGGACGGCGTGGTTCATTTTAATCGTAATGTTTATATTTTTGTTCAAAAGCAAGGCAAGCATGGCGTGGTTAGTGACGTTATCACAAGTTTGCATATCAATTTTACAATTAATTTAACAATACCATTTCCAAAGAAAAAAAAAAAACCTTTAGCAATACCAAAAAAATGCAAATATTTTGTTTTTTTGGAAAAAAGGAAACTTTTTACAAAAGCGTGCAAATATAAAACATGCAATACCCGAAAAATGAGAGTTCCTATGATCCAAATGATCATATGATACTAGAAGGAGGAGATTGCAAGGATTAATATTCATGCTCATCACGGTTAGGTGATGAATCCAGACCACATTTGTCGGTTCGTATTTTGGGCTGGTTGTTTAAAGAATGGGTTTGTTAAGTGTCCTTCATCCCTAGAGAGGGAAATACCTGTGCAGATTGGATGGTGAGTGAAGCAGTGATAGAAAGATAGATCGTCTACCAGCTTATGCAAAAGAATCAAGACAAGTGGTTTAATTATGACTTACATAGGGCTTTACTGATTCCCATTATTGCTCCTGCGTAGTTTTTCGTTTTGGGCTTGGCCCTCTTGATGTACTAAAAAAAATCTATTAAATATATATGAAAGCAATTAAGGAATTTAAACAAATAAGTTTGAATATGGTTTTTTTCCCGCAAAAAAAGTTGGGTATTAGAGTAATACATAAAAAAAGAGAGGAGAAAATGTATGTCTTTTTTTTTTTTTTTTGATAACAAAAATGTATGTCTTTTAAATAACACAAGGTGTGTCTTTTTAATTTTTAAACACTATGCATGACTGGTAGTGCATGGTTATAATATAAAAATTTATTTTTTCTTTGTCTCTCCTCAGTCACTTCAGCTGACGTGGAGAGAGAATAAAAAAAATAATTTTTCATATTATAATTATGTATTTTCCGTAGTACATAATGTCAAAAACTAAAAGGATACATACTTAACCCAAAAAAGAAAAGATGATATGCAGAAAGCTTACCTAAATCAGTTAAAAAATAAAAAATAATAATTAATAGATTTGATTTGATTTAACTTTGGGATAATAGTTTGTCATGTAACATGACACCATTTGTGTCATGTTACAGACACAAAAACACTGTGGGTCCCATTGTATAGTAAAAAAACAAAAAAAGTTGAAGTGGGTCTCATGTTATATTGAGTGTGTAGGAAAGTGGAGATTTTTTATGTAACATAACACTTGTATTTCCCTTTTAACTTTTAACTATACGACTTTCTTTCCCAAGATATGAATGACCTCGAATAAATTTCAAGACGATTCATTTAACATGTAACATCTTCGAACCACTTCATCCTGTTTTTTCCTGTTTATATTGACAAAACTACCAAGATGATTCCAAACCTTGTAATATGCGATTGGATCAGAAAAATAATGTATGTACCTAAACAATTAATTAGGTTTTACATTCGAGTGGATGGTTTTGTGCAACAAATATATATAAGATATTGATCAATGCAGACTCAGATCTCTTGATCATCTTTAAAATGACACAATTTTGTCAAAGTAATTATATAATTTAATTTATACCATTCAATTTTTAAATTTATCTTTGAATTCGCGTATAATGTTACACCAAAGCTGGTCTTTATAAACTTATACAGAATCTAATAATTCTATATTTTTATTATCTCATTTTGTCTGATATAAATGTAATTCCTATATAGCATTATCGAATCTAGATAATAGATATGTTTATATGACTATTTTTTGATTTTTCAGATTGATCTCCTAGCAGTAGGGAATAACTGGTTGAGTGAAAGCATAGAAAAATATGCGTGAATGAAATTATGTTATTGAATTATGATGGTATCAAGACGTAAAAGGTGCATCTTTTTGGCAGTATAGCTGCACAAAAAGTTTCATTGTTCTTTGTAGTTCTCCTCTTGCGACTCGCTTAGGGTGTGCATGACAACCTTCTCAAAATTAATTATTTTTACATTTTTTCCCGAGAACAGAAATAGATAGGAAACTAGTTTGGTAAAATCGGTTTATTTTTTTGTTCTCGGGATGAACCGGTTTAATTTTGGTGCTGGGTAACAGAAAAAAGAATCGAATTTTTTTTGCTTTTTTGTTTCCGGGCACAAAATAAGAAACACTTATCCCTCTCAATCACTCTCCACCATCGTACCACTAATGTCGTCGTTACCACCCCTCACCACCATGATGCCACTACCACATCCTCCTATCACCACCACAACTACCACCATCACCACCACCACAACTACCGCCGCCCCACCACCACCACTACCGCCGCCGCCACCACCACCACCACCATTATCACCGCCACCACCACCATCACCACTACCGCCATCAACCTCCACCACCATCATTGCAACCACTGTCGTCACCGCCACCATCGCCATCACACGCCACTGCCACCACCCCATCGCCATCACTACCACCACCACGACGCCACCACTACCATCACCACCACGTCACCAACCACCACTACTATTGTCGCAGCCACTACCGTCACCACCACCGTCGTCGCTGCCGTCGCCACCAACCACCACCATCATCGTCACAACCATTATCGTCACCACCGCCACCACCACCATCACCACTATCGCCATCAACCTCCACCACCATCATTGCAACCACTGTCGTCGCCGCCACCATCGCCATCACACGCCACTGCCACCACCCCATCGCCATCACTACCACCACCACAACGCCACCACTACCATCACCACCACGTCACCAACCACCACTACTATTGTCGCAGCCACTACCGTCACCACCACCGTCGTCGCTGCCGTCGCCACCAACCACCACCATCATCGTCACAACCATTATCGTCACCACCGCCACCATTACACCACCCCGCCACTACCATCACCACACCATTGCCACCACTACCACCACCACCACCATGATGCCTTCACAACCACCACCACCATGTGACTGCTACCATTTTTGCTGCCACCAACCACCATACCCACCACCATTGTCGCAACCACTGCCGTCACCTCCACCACCACCATCCCCACCACTACCACCGCCGCCGCCACTATTACCACCGCCATCGTCGCATCCACTGCCGTCACAACCACCGCCACTATCTTCACCACATCACTGCCACCACCACTACCGTACCGCCGCCACCACAACCACACCATGTGGAAAGGAAAGTGATGATCTAAATTTTTTTTATATTTAATAGGAATTATTTTTATTATATTATTTGTTGTGTTATCAAACACAATTCTCATTCTCGGATAAAAATAGAACATGTTATCAAACACATTTTTTTTTCTCAGAAACTGTTCCATGGCACAGAAATAGATAAGAATTGTTTCTTTTCAGAAATAATGCTAGGGAATAGAATGGTTGTCATGCACACCCTTAGAAAGCCGTTTCCGGGATATGAGTCTTTTCCAAGCTATTCATGGGGTTAATATTCGTGACTACAACCAGTGCGGACTAGGAATTGCGTGAGGGAGGGCGAGAATAAAAAATATTACATCATAAATAAAAGTATTTGAAATATAATACATATTTAATATAAAAAATACTATTATAATAATCACTTGAAAATCACAATCGAAGATCAGTATCTGGTTCTTCCCTCCTTCTTTTGTCTCTAGTATACTGCATCACTTGATTTGATAAACTCGATGCAAATTGTCAAAAATTGTTGTCCAATGGTTGAAAAAGAAACTCCTCGATAACAGAGTTGCCCAATCCAGACGAGAGAGTAGACCTGCTAGCTAAACTTATTGATTGAGTCATCCTAATTGTAAATATGTATCCGTGATTTATGCTTCTGATCAATTTTTGAACCCTATGCTAATTTGAGCGTTGAAATTCCCCCTAAGCTTATTTTGCATATGTGTGATTTATGCTCACTAGGACATTGAGAATTACTACTTGAGTTTTGATCTTACACTCAAGAAGTAACGACACAAAATTTTTTAGTCATGTGAATTGATGGGAAAAAATTGATAGTCTTAGTCCACGATTATTTTGTTAGTATAGATTGGATTTTATTTTAAAAACGAACAACAAAAAGAACCCACGTTTGTGTTGTTACGATAAACATTGTGATAATTGGCTTTCGATTCCAAGTTTTGGTTACTTTGACTTAGCTAAAAAATTGAAGATATATTATATCACTTATGAGTTATAGTGCACTGATGCGATTATTTATCTTATGATAACATTAATTGGTTAGATTTTTAAAATTTTAGGGGGGCAAGGCCACCTCTAGCCCCTACGTAGCTCTGCCTTTGACTACAACTATAACCAGTGGCGGATTTACTTTGTTGCCGCTGTTCGCAGGTGCGGACATAAAATTTCAAGTAATTTTTTTTTTTTAACAAAAGGGATAATTACTAACTGAAGAAGTAAAAATTACTAACTGAAACAAAAAGTGCTAGTAGAGGAGTTGCATGCTAATACGTTGACAGAATGGAATTGATGGTTTCATTATTATTTTTTATTGGTTTTATCTCTTTTAATGAAATAAAAAATATTATTTTGTAATTTCATGATCCTATATAACAGGCATAAAATTGATTAGTCAAACTATTGCCTACAACTTGTTATGGAAGCAACTAGATCCTGAGCAGGTTCATAACCTTGTATATAAAAATTGTTTTAAACTTTCTTTACAAAAAAAAAATAAAAAAATTGCGGAAGCGTTGCTCCCGAACCCCTAACACTAAGTGTGCGACATAAGTATAATGGCTAAATACAGTTTAAACAAGAGATAAGAGAAACTTAATTCTCTAATAGTATCTATTCATATGGTTGCCTAAGTTCGTTAACGTAGACAATTAATTAATACACTCAAATATAATTGAAACAGTTAAAAAAAATCGAAAGAGACAAGGAATTGAAGAAGCACCACGATCATCACATTAATTAATTAAGTTTCGCATTGGAAATGCACAGATAAAGGATAAACCATCTGCACAAGCATCATGTGTATGACCTATTCAGTTCTTCATTTTTACTCCTTTATAATATTTTTTGTATGTGGAATCTTAATTATTAGTAGGGAAGTTCAACTCCTGAATTTCATGCACATCTCCTCTTTTCCAATATCATTGAATTCGAGACACTATGCTAGGTCCTATTATGGAGATGTAGATCTTCAGAAGCCTTGTAAAGATAATAGATATGGTTGCTTCAAGTAGATCCAACCATGATGTTAAGAACTTGAAATTAATTTCTTGATTAAATGAACACATATACACCACCATGTGAAGATATAAGCCTATCAATTTTATAAAATTTTATAGGCATGTGGTATGCAGTATGCTTACCTCAATTTACCAATACTTTTATATTCTTCGGAGTTTAGACTCACTTGGTATGAAAATCCGCGTAGAGGTACTTGGGGATTGATCTCTATGTTGTTAACCAATCAGCACGGCAAGAAGTCTTGCTATAGAAAAATCAACGCAATTAATAAGTCTGGATATATACGTAGATATAATAAATAGGCAAAGCCTATGTACTATAACTAATAAATGTCCTTTTGTGGAAACAAAAACATATTTTACACTCTTCTTTGTCTTGACAAACCGCTCTATGGTTTATTTTGTCTGAAAAATTTAATACCAATAACTGCTATGCTTGAATAATTCTGGGAACGTTGTTCCTTTGTAGAGATACATATCAATATTTTAGACTATGGTTGTTCCTTTACAATTTGCATATGCATATGGGTTTTAATTAAATTTTTTAAAACTAAGGCAAAGCTATATGCCTAGATAGAGATAGCAGGAAAAGCCACTACCTACAACCACGTACTTACTACGTTTTGTTCCCAACTGTTACATAAAGGTCTAAACTTTCAAACACTAGCTTCCGGGTTAGTCTAGTAGCATGTTCTCAAAGAAAGAGGTAAAAAGATATCTAAATCATAAAGTTTTTAGTAATATCATTTGTTTTTTGTTTTTGTTTTTTTCTCTCCAAGGGTGTCCCTCGTGCATTTAGATGAAATTAATCCCCTTCGTGGCATAGAGGGTAATTTTTTTTTATCATCGACTCCAAATTAATTTGTCTAGAATTTAAACCAGGGACTTTTCAGCCCTTAATAGTTTTCTTCTTGGCCCTTATACCAATTGTGTCACCTCTTCGGGTTCATTGGATCTTTCAAATATATATCACATATAATTAATGATAATTATTTAATGTCATTTCAAAAATATATTTGATTAACTTAAATGCAAAAGCACTATAAGAGAACCACATCAACTAAGCACAACCATGTGGGAAGAAATCCTAGTAATAAAGCACAAATATGAAACCACAAAGCAAGCATTCCCATCACAAACTTTTGTTCTAATTTACAAGGCCCCTCATCCACATGTCTCCAAAGACCAAATCTGAACCAGCGGGGCCATAAAAGAAAAACTACGCAGAGAAATCATTACACAAGCATATATGCAAAAGGAAAATAACTACCATCTTTTGACCATCCCACCATATCTCTGATCTCTCTCTCTCTCTCTCTCTCTCTCTCTCGCTCAATGGTTAAAAGTCTCCCATTCTCTTTGATTGAATGACCTTATTTAGTATACAATAATAATTACTTCCGTTCCACCATGGAAAAATGAATTGTGCTGATTCCTAACCCACTAATCAAATGGTCACAGATGTTGATTCAAACTAAGGATCCAGTTTTACATCATATATAACAAAACAAAACAAAGCTGGTATATCTATGTTTTTTATCCTAATGGATCACGATTGTTGTTGAATATGTGAGCAAGTGGTGTTTACAAAGTAAACAATTACGCATGATGATAGATCACTGTGCACAAATAATAAGTTAGAAGCCAAAAGGGATGTGTACGCTGACAAATATAAGAGTTAGGGTTTCAAAAGACATATATATCCGAAGACTTAACTTTTTATTTGTAATTTTTTTTTTTTATATAAAGCTTGATAATACCCATTTCGCAAAGCCAGAGGGTTATAAGCATTTTAATGGTTATAAGCATTTACCAAAAAATATGTAGAAGCATTATGGAGTTATACCTTATAATTGCATAATGCTTATACATATTTTAATTTGCAGATAAATGGTAATAAGAATAGAAAATAGTCCGGCCTAGTTTCAGGTAAACCGGCGACTATCACGGTGGTTTGTACTTAGAAGGATCTCAAAAAGGAGGAGGGGGCCATTAATCAGGCTGAAAATCAGATGATCGACAAGATTCCAAGTTTTTGGATTACTGTGTAAAATTTCTTTTTTTCTATTTTTTTTTTTTTTTTTTGGAGGGGGGTCGGTTGTCCTAGTGGGTTAGAACAATACTCTTGTGAATATGATATGTTGCCTTTTTCACAACCTTTTGGGGTGTGTAAGACTATGGATACATAGAGTCAAAATCACATCATTTACCTTTGCCGTTCATATTTGGACTATAAGTCTAAATAGTTTTCGTGTCAAACCCCACAAAACTGTTCCAGAAAACAATATAAATTGTGGGCTAATCTAATTTAAAATGAGAGTCACTTGTGCACTTATTTACAATTTTGTACGTATCATTTAAGATTCAGATTGTGTGATTTTACACATTATACAGTATAAAGTTCATCGAATAAACAAAAATGTTTTAAGTCTGAGAGCCTTGTCCTATACCCCAATGGAGCACAAAGTAAGTTGCATAGTCCAATGCCTTTCATTATTGATGGATTTGTACTTGGATACCAGAAACCAATCATGACGAAGTTACATTTTCAAAGGCAACTTTAAAAACCAGTCAATGGACAATGCATGCATTTTTTTCACTCTTATGAGAAGACCAGTTAAAAAGAGGTGAAAAATACAGATAAACTGTTTGAAAGGGAGAGTTAGCCCTATCTATATATCTAGTAATCTACACTTTGACCCCTAATCTAGAATCCAAGGATATATATATATATATATATATATATATATATATATATATATATATATATAGCCTTTGCACACATGCAAATATAAGCACAAAAATTAATCTTCTCTTAAATTCTGTATCTACATGTACAAATGATCAGTTTTATTTAATAGGACACTTTTCTTATTGCATTAATGATATATTTTATTAGGCGATTTTCATATTTTTTAAAGTTCGCATCTTTGGCCCAAAAAAGTACATGTTCATCCATGTGCTTCTATAGTAAATAAAATTTGTTTTCGTTATGATTATTTCTTTAGCTTTTTAAAAAAGTTTTATGAATAAAAATATGAAGTTGAAAATGACCTTTCAAACATTTACATGAAAGAGAAACTGAAGGTACGTAGATATATTTACTTTGTGTGAGGGGGAGAAAAAAATATATAGACAAAAGGAATTGAGTATATATTAAAATAAAAATGAACATGTATGATATATAATTAGTAGCAAGTTTTAGATGAGTTGGGTACATGGGTTAGGGCAACATTTTTTTTAATAAATAATAATCAAATTTTAATAAATGGATGACAAATACATCTTTAACAAAATTAAAAAAAAAAGCATATAATTGCCCTAAACGCAATTTAACTACTACAAACCCTTAAGGATCAATGCCCACCCACTCCTTCTTATTTACTTCAATTAACAACTTCCCACATGACCTTTAACAAGAAAAAAGAATCTCTTTCTTTTTATATCTAAACAATAATATGTATAACTTAAAATAGATTTATCGATTTAATTATGAACAGTTTCTTATTGCTATTAAATATGAATCGGACTGATCTGTGGTCCTATATATGTAGCCGCTCTTCAAGCTTATATAAAATTGAACACACAAGACACATAAAAGAACTAATCCCACCCAATCCTAAATCTATATTGTGAACTTCGATTTCATAACAATTTCTCAATCATGACCCACACAATATTCCTTCCACGATGATCCCTATTGTCTGTCTACATAAGAAGCTTGAACTTTGAACTTAACAGAAATTTACTTTTCTTGTTCGTATCTAATGAAATTATAGTTTCCAAAAAAAAAAAAAAATCTAATGAAATTATTGATCTTTTCCTTAACTGTTGTGTCTAATTTAATGAATATAATTAATGTAATCTATACTGATTTTGAATAAAAAACACATAGCAATAACTAATAAACTAAGGAAATCGATAAGCTTATTCCTTCTAAAACCTGGTAACGAAACTGATAAAATTGGCGTTTATTTTAACATATATTGAAATTCATTGACAAGTAATACCCTTTTTCTTTTGACCTATAAAACTCTAGAACTATTACTTATCTCTCTTCCGTTTGTGAGAGTTTTCTTTATATATAAGCGAGAACACGGGTACATAAAAAAAACTTGGTGTGTCGTGTATGTACGCAACAGAATTTGTTGTACTTTATGACATTGAAATCCATTGTATTTTGAGGCATATGCTTAGAAGCTTTTTGTTGCATTTCTTTTCCCTTACCAACCAAAGACTTTTGTTTAATTAGCAAAACCTTCAATATTCCCGTTCTCTTAAAAAGGTCTGTAACTAACTGTAACTAACTTGTTAATCATCCTTTTATTCATAAATTTAGGCTTTTCAATTTCTTAGCATTTATGAAAAATAATAAATTAAGGGAATATTTTAGACAAGAAAAAGAATAAATAGCAACCAAATGGGAACTGGTTATATAGGCATATAATGTAAAGCGAGAACAACCAAAAGAAAAGAAAAAGTAAAGTAAAGGGAGGTGTGGAGCAAATGGTTATGGTGGCTTTAAGTTGATTGTAATTTCATTGATTACCATTTTGATCCCACCAAATAAATACCAGCTTATTAATTTATTTGTTAGGTACATAACTGCACATTGATTTCTGGGGTGATGATTTAATTAACCAAGAAATAATTAATCATCATTTGGCTTTTTATGCATTACTTTGACTGTCTTCATATTTTATAATAAAGCCCTAAATAGCCGACAAATGTAATTAATCTTGCCAAAAGAATACACTTAAAAAATCTAAAAGTTTCTTGTTAAAGAGTAATCAATTTAAGTATTATTTACATGGTAAACGTTGGCCAGATAAAAGGAAAATTACGTAGCTTTAAGAACCATTATTGTCTCACCTTTGTTTTTCACCAATTGGTTACCATGTTGTTCCCTTACAATACGTATCATTACTCAATAATTTCCAATACATTAATCTCAAGCTCTCTAATAAACATTACATTTTAGTTTAAACTGCTTAATTAATTATATCATTGATGCATTGACCTAACGTTCTTATATAGGGCAAAATAGGCTATGATGAAAATCTTTGTATTTGGCTTTAATTACTGACTTATGATTTAGTACTTCGTTTTGCAGATTATACTAATTAATATGTCATTCTGAGATCAAAGTATATAGGAATTAATTTATAATAATGTTGATTCAAAGAGTATTATCGAATTGTATCGACTTAAAAGTTTTCAATTTGATATTTTTTAATAATTTCTATCGGTAGATTATCTATAAATACTATCATAAACTTTTGTTGAAACTTATTATAAATCTTCTTGTAAAAATAAATAAATGCTATGAGATGTTACAAATAAATAAAATATTTCTCTAACAAAGTCAATACTCAAAGTATAGCTTCTGGATACAAAAATTGTTTGGTTTCTGTTCTACAAAATAGTTTTTTAATTTTAAAAACAAAAAAATTAAAAAAAATTGTTTGGTATGAGTTTTCTGTATTTGCTATTCTAAAAATAATCTCTGTTCATTAGTTTTTAAAACAAAAAATAGACAACAACTCTTACCAGTAAGCACGGAACAACATCTCATTAATATAGCAATCTGATAATTATAATCAAACAAATTAGTTTTCTTCTTTTTTATACGAATCATTTTTTTTTATTTGAAAACAGCTGTTTTTGTATACAAAACAGCTTTTATAAGTTGTTCTATAAAATAGTTTTAAAAACAAAAAATTGAGAATACAATAAAAAACAGTGCTAAAATTCTGGCGCGAGTCTTGGGCTTTCCTTGTTGCATGTGAGGCCTATATTCTGTGCTTTTAACTTTTTCTGAGTTTTCTTATAATATTTCTTTACCCTTTTTGAATAGTTTAACTCAATATTATAAAAACCGGACTGGTCATGTCGACCGAAGCCTGATGGATCTAATATTTGACCGATCTGATTATTACATTGGGTTGGTTAAGTATCAGACCAGGTGTGAACTGGCCGATTTTGGTGAAATAAGTGACCTGACATGATTTATTTTCAAAAAAAATTCATAATTAACATATTTGAGTGATCTATTGCTTATTTTTTTTTTGGTAAAAGGATCTATTGCTTATTAACTTACATAAGTTATGTATCTTCAATACTAATATTATCTCAGTTATGCACTATGTAGGAAATTTTGATTTGATTTATAGTTAAAAATGTTGTTTACTGAACCTGAAACACATTATCATAAGCATTATATGTTTGTTTGATCTTTTATTGGACAATAACGTATAATTTATTATTTTTTATATTAAAATATTTAGAAGTTATATTATTTTTTTAGCTATTTGAGTATGTTTACCATTTTTTAATATAAATTATAGATTTACACATAATCATCGGGTCACGGGATTCAATAATAACTCACTGGTTGAACCAATAAACTAATGACGCGGTATCTCGACCGGAGCAATGATTGAACCAATTTTAATAACATTGTTTTAACTAATTTAAAGGGAGCGAACCGGAACAATGATAAAACTGTTCCTTCATGACTGAAAAAGGTCATGGGTTCGAATCCAGAAAACAGTCTCTTTACAATTATGCAAAGGTAAGACTGCGTACAAATATTTCCTTCACCCAACACTCGCTAGTCGGATTTAACGGAAAATGGTTTTTTGTTTTAACTAATTTACAATAATAATAATAGCCGCTTGCCGGGCCATTAATTTATGTCTACTATTTAGATAGCGGCAGGAACCAATAGAATATACAGAAGAAAAAGTAATGAAAAAATAAGTACCCTTCTCCTCCTCTGTGTATATATATCAACACTCTTGCCTCTTAGCTTTCCTATCTTACACCCTCCACAGATATATCCTTTTCTCTCTTTTTTTTCATACATCAATTCTCATTCATTCATCTAAATTCACCAAGGCCTATATTTAATTATGGCTCCAACGGGTGACAATGTTGTTGTGTCCAATATGGAATTGGAAAGATTGCTTAGCATGAAAGGAGGCAAAGGAGAGGCCAGCTATGCCAACAATTCCCAAGCACAGGTACATTAACATATCATCTTCTTCTTTTCTTTTTCTTTTTTTCAAATTATTAATAACACAAGAAAACGTTTTCATTCACATACCCTCAAAATAATTAAGCTTTTCTAATATTATGACATGCTAATATATACACAATATGTTGTTTACAAAAGCTCAAGCTAGCTAATTAACATATATATACCAAGATTAACCCATGATTTATGAGATATATAATTGCATGCAGGCCATACATGCTAAGTCCATGCTTCACCTTCTGAAAGAAACCCTAGACAGAGTTCAACTTCATGCAACTGAGATCCCATTTGTGGTTGCGGACTTGGGGTGTTCATGTGGCAGCAACACTATCAATGTGGTGGATGTTATCATCAAACATATCATCAAACGCTATGAGGCTTTAGGGTGTGAGCCACCAGAGTTCTCTGCTTTCTTCTCAGACCTTCCTAGCAATGATTTCAACACCCTCTTTCAACTTCTTCCTCCACTTGCCAACTATGGTGTTAGCATGGAAGAATGCCTCTCCGCCAACAACCACCGCTCCTACTTTGCCGCCGGAGTTCCAGGTTCTTTCTATCGGAGGCTTTTCCCGGCGAGATCCATTGATGTTTTCCACTCAGCCTTTTCTTTACATTGGTTATCTCAGGTAACCAAGTATTGTTAATCTCTCTCTCTTTTCTTTATTATTATTATTATTACTTTCTTCTCGTTATAGTTTTTTTTTTTTTTTTTTTTAATTTTAGAAAAGAAAAAGATTGGGATATCTATATTCCTTCTTGTTCCTAAAACTTACGTTATTTGATTTATTTTTCTTTAATTTTCTTTGCAACTTGAAGTGGTTCAATTATTACACCAAATTATACTAGATTTCAAATCATTCTGTATGACATTTGTTTCTTTCATCATTCTTTTGCTCATGATCTTTAATAAACCTTTTGATTAGAATTCTAACTTTAAAGTACCACACATTTCTTGGGATCTTTTTGTGAATCACGATTACTTTAATTAATTTGATAAAAACCTATGTTGAAGCAATTTCTCCCTTTCATGACTTTCTTTTTTTCTCTCTCTTTTTCTTATTTTTTTGATTCACCCCAATTAGCTACCTATCAATAATCAAACATTCAAATATTCTATATACATGCATAGTCTCTGTCGTCAATGCTGTAATTTCAACGACAAAATAAAAGGCCGGCGTAATTATTTTCCATTTCCCGAGGAAAATATAGTAAAACCATTATTAATTTGAATACCAAAGTCCTAATTTATGGTCAAAAAGTGAATGCAGCAAATTCATGGTCTATGGGGTTGAAAAGAGAACCTTGTTTTAGAAAAACAATGACGTGTTTGAACAGTAATTTTAATGCATCGCAAGCACACAATGTTTTTCAACTTTCATGCATCTTGAATTCTAATAATATATGGGCCCAGTATACAGAATTTGATTACCAAAGGAGACACATGCTTATATGTTGAATTACACTAACTTTTTTTATTTTTATTTTTATTTTTATAATATAATTTATTTACTTTGGTTGGACCTGTACCCTACACAGGTCCCAGAATCAGTGGTGGACAAGAGTTCAAGTGCATACAACAAAGGGAGGGTGTTTATCCATGGTGCTGATGAGAACACAGCAAATGCTTACAAGAAACAATTCCAATCAGACTTGGCATGCTTCCTGAGTGCAAGGTCAGTGGAGATGAAGAGAGAAGGGTCAATGTTCTTAGTTTGCTTGGGAAGAACTTCAGTGGACCCCACAGACCAGGGTGGGGCTGGCCTTCTTTTTGGGACCCACTTTCAGGATGCTTGGGATGATCTTGTCCAAGAGGTAACTATCATAAATCACAAAACATTTTTATGCATGCTTGTGCTTGTGTGAACAGTGGTCACCACAGACCATAAAGGGGTTGAAACCCTGAGCAGATAAAAATGCTTGAGTGTTGTAGGCATCACCAGAACTTATCATGAGTTTTCACTGGCCAAAAATTGATCCCAGCCATTGGTTAAACACTCCAAATTGATCTGGCCATCCATTTAATTATTGATCATCAATGTCGGTAGAAATAATAATTAATTGCTTGCTGGCAGTGTCAGGTGGTCCATAATATTGTCCAACAATTTGGTTCTGGATATGTAAACTTTAGGAAAAATACAGAATCATATCATCATATCTTAAAGCTATAGATAAAATGTTTTTGCATTCATATATATGATCATTTTTTCATCTAATGATCGTAGCCCAAGGGACCCAACAATTTATTTGAACAGTCAAAGAAGGCATGCACTTGCAAGTATTATCCTCTACCATTTTACACGTCCAAGTTCCAATACCGTAATCAACAAAGTACAGAATATAAGTACGACTATATAATAGGATGTCTCGAGTATTTAGAACAATTTCAATAACTAAAAGATACATGGAGGATTTGAGTTTATGTTATATCTTTCATTTTTTAGTCACACATTATTACCTATTTGAGAATGTTATTATTTTTTTTTTTTCTTGTTACCTTTACATTAAAAGCAAATACTTTGATTTAGTTTACTGGTTCTGTTCTGCAACTCGTGTTTAAAATGATCAAGTACTAACTATTCATAGTTTATAATCACTTTTTATGTATTGATTGATATGTACATGGTATATATATAAATTAAAGTACATCATATTCTTGATTGCAGGGATTAATTAGCCACGAAAAACGAGACAGTTTTAACATTCCAGTTTATGCACCAAGCTTGCAAGACTTCAAGGAGGTGGTTGAAGCTGATGGTTCATTTACCATAGACAAACTTGAGGTATTCAAAGGAGGAAGTCCACTTGTTGTGAACAAACCAGATGATGCGAGTGAAGTAGGCAGGGCTCTAGCCAATAGCTGCAGGACTGTGTCTGGAGTCCTTGTTGATGCTCACATTGGTGACAAGCTCAGTGAGGAACTGTTTCTTAGAGTGGAGCACCGAGCTGCAAATCATGCTAAAGAACTATTAGAGCAACTACAGTTCTTTCACATTGTTGCATCCCTTTCAAGAAAAGGGCCACTTGAAGATAAGACGACAAAGAAAAGGGCTTCTCCTCACAACTTTCCTTTGTGTGTGATAAGTGCATAGAAAGAGTCAAAACACATAAAAGAAAGAGAAAAGAGAGGTTCACCACTTCCAACCTCTTGTTTTCTCCCTCCTTTGTGTGTAGTTTGTGTTATTGCTGACTGTAGTTACTTTCTACACATTATGCTGTCTGACTTATGTTGTTCCCTTGGATCTGAACTAATTTTGCTTTCCACATAGCACATTATATTGTCCATATTTTGTGAAAGTTGTATGAATTAATGGAACTTTATATGCCTTTGTACCTAACAAGCTAGGTTGTTGGATGCATTTGATTTTAGTCACATTTTCTTTTCTTTCTTGTCCTCATCAATCTAACAACTTTTTTTCTTTCTTCATTTCACTAGCCAAACTAATATGTATATAAATAATAATTAGTTATGTTCCGTTATAATTGCAAGGTTAAAAGATGGCTTCTTTTCAAATACTTTAACGTGTTCCTTGTCCTCATTTAGTTGGTAGAAAAAACGGAAAACTTTATCAAAAGAAAAGAGGAATACAGAGGAGGATCAGGAATCCAATCAAAATAAACAGAAACTAGCAGAAAATAAAGAACAAAATAGGAAATAAGCTGATGAAAAGAGCTCTCTAGTCTCTCTTAGCATCTGATGCTGAAACCCTCATAAAATGAACTCCACATGGAAGAAAGAAAAAATTGTCGTGTCCCATAAAAAAGGCACAGGTAAAGATCTATCCAGATCCACCACAGAACTTCTGATAAAGGGCACAACTCCAAAGTGTGATAGGCTTCTTTCTTCTCTAAACGTTAAAAGCAAATAGAATTTAAATGCTTAAACACCAATTTACATAATGATCGACTAGTTTAGAACTTTACATGTAGGTGGATCTTAATTTTGATTCTCAGCAAAATTTGACACTTTAATCCATTATTCTTGTACTCCAAAACGCTTGGAGAGACAAACACTATTATACTGATGAACTCACAATTTCATATGGACTCAGAAAAAGAAACTAATTTACTGATACACACTCTTCAAAATCCTCCTCTGATGGATACAAAATAATAGTATCCGACACTTCTGGCAGTGTAAAGCTCACCTTTTTCTTCACCTTACTACTTTTGCTTCTAGTAAATGAATTAAACCCCATTTCTTTTTCATCAACCTTTTCATCTATCAAAAGTTTCTCCGAAGAGATAGTAATACTATAGTCCGAAGACAAAGGTTTATAATCAACACCATTCAAGAGTTGCTCCAAAGACATACTATATTCCCCGGAGTCAGAAAAACAGGTACTTTCTGTAGCTACTGAGGGATAATCACTCCCAGAACGATGCTTAAAACCAGAATCTTCAACAATATTGCAGTTACCATCTTTTGCCAAAATTGGTGATTTTATAAGCCACTCCTCTAATGTATATGTGATCTCCTTACCCATTTTCAGATGCTGCTGCTTTTGCTGCCCCTCTTTTTTCTTCTTTCTCCGGATGTAAGTTCTCTTGATATTATCAACAATCCATGCTATTACACAGAACTTTTCATGGCAAGACTCCTCCTTAGGTAATCTTTCATGGCTAAAAAATGGCTCAGAATAACAGAATGAGAAGTTAATTCCCATTCCGTTTAATTACTTAAGGGAAGGGTGAGAAACATAGTATGAACTTATGCTAAGACTATATAGGACGCCTAAGACGTGAGGAAAGAATATTACATTCCTTGCCTTTGTTAATATCGACAAGAAGTAATAAGCAAGGAACATAACTGAGCAAATAATGTTTATTTCTGTTCTACATATAAGGCTGCATTGCGATTAAATAAACATGAATAAAAACCTATATATAGCAGTTTTTTTTTTCTTCGATAAATTTATTATCACGGCCATCACTAGGAATTCTGAATAACTCAGCCATTTAATTACATGCATATATATATTAAGAGTATTGTGGTCGTTCATTTGGTTATTATGAGTAAGATGAAGACGAATTTCTAAGCACACGACATTATATCATCATTCATCAGTGAAGGACTACATGACTTTATTGCAAACCTAAATTTAACTAAAAATAACATGGTTTGTACAGGTAACAGATTCATCTTAATGGGCGTGTCCCTCAAATTTGTTTTCCCAAATAAACATTCATTCACCTACACAGCATCTTGATAGTAACTAAAATTAAGATAACTCTTGGCGTTCCATTGAGATTCATTCGGCCTTGGATTTTCAGCCTGTTAGAAAGCTCTTTAACTTCTTCCTTTGTTTTCATGGATGAACGTAACAATTTGCAGTCAGTTCAGTGGGCGAAAATATTAGACTGAAGTGTTAGATTTCACTAATGGTCCTGTGGCTATATATACGAGTATATCAAAAATCAACTAAGTTTTCCTATATGCTTTGAGCACCTAGAGCAGCAGCTGTCTCGGCTTATGTTTTTTATTTTTCTTATTTTTTTTTATTTTTTTTTTGTATACTTCTTAAACATATGAAAAAGAAAAGAAAAAGTGAAGAACAAAAAGTTTATGTATTTATATGAAGGTTTAATATCTCTAGTATTATATAAATAAAATTATTTCTTACACACATATAAAAGTGTGTGAAATTTATATTTTTTTTTCTCTTCTCTTCACATGAGCTCCACACACTTTTTTATATGTGTGTAGGAGATAATTTTATCTCATGTGACATGAGAAAAATCAAACCCTTATCTCAATTAGCTTATTACATACTTAAAATAACATGATTAAAATGTTATTGAAAGAGTTTTATTTTTATTTTATTTTTAAAAAAAACGAGAGCAATTTTTCCGTAAACATTAATGAAAGCCCATCACATGTGTAAGGAAGATGTTAAGAATGAACCCTATTACAGCTTGCGGCATCCCATTTTTTAAAAGGCAAAATTCACTATGATAATTTGCATCATTATAATATTTATGATTGATTTATATATTTTTATGTATAAAAATAAATGAATGCTATGGGATAGAAGAACAATCATGATTTTATGTTTTACGAATTTTTAATTCTCTTCGATTTTACTTAAGATCTCGATTTTAATAACATTAGCCCAGTTGTCCCACAAAGGGGTTGGCTTTGTTTTCTTTTTAAATTTTTCCAACCAATAAATCAACGAAAATCCAATTAGTCCAGATCTAGTATTGTCATATATATATATACCATTTTTCTACATTCCCAAGTCCCAACTCAATGTCTATTTTTTCAAGAGATTTTTTTTTTTTTATCACTTGAACAAATAATTGGCGGTGATGACTACCTCTTTTTATGAGAGCTGCTGCAACTTAATTCCGCTACCCCAACAGAAATGTCAAAGGTAACAGGTTATGAAGAAGCTGATCAGTAATCTAATAGGGTAGATTCAGTTTAAGAGTGAAATCATTCTATGGACCTGTTGGCTTAAATTATTCAATTAGATGATTATGCGTTCGAGGCTTCATTAATATCAGAGTTTCGAAGGAGAAAATGATTTTTGGTTTCTTCTTGCCGAGTCTTTCTCAAGAGTCTCAGTCAAGACACAAAACGATTGTTTACAACAGAATCATGATCACTCTAATTTCAGACGGATGCAAAGGATATTGTCAGAAAAACATTTTTTTTCCATTGACATATGAATATCCAATTGTTCGATCTTTTCTTATAATAACCCAAACACCCTAACTAAATACACACACCTTGCTGAAAAGGAAGGAATAGGTACAATTTGGTTAAACTTACCAAACCTATTCCACTTTAGTTCTTATATGACTATTCTCGTCAATAAAATGTGGGTATCAAGCTGTGAAAAATATGACTATCCTTTACAAAAATGTAGTCATAAACCGAAATGGAATCAGTTTAGTTTATGCCAAACCAATTTGTACTAATCCCTGAAATGAAACTTCTTAAGCAAGAAGTTTTATGCTGTGCTAAGGAATTTCGCTGCTGACATTCAAATTCTCAAGGGTCAATATATGAATGAACGTAAACCAAAATTGTGAGAGAAAAGACCCAAAAAAGAAAAGGAAAATTGTTCCGGACAGAACTGAAAATTCATCAAGCAGACATCTTATTTGTATAAAACACAGATCCCTTGACAGACAAACGAATCTCAATAACTTACTCATAAATGACAGAGAGCACACTCCAAGCAGATTTCATGATTTCCATTCATGTTCACTGAATTTCTTCACGCTTTACTGCATGATGAATATAATATTTACAAAACAAGGCATGCAAATGATAGGTAGAAACACCTTGGAAACCATCAACGGATTTTACAAAAAATCTTACTGGCCAGCCGATGGATTTGTCAGCAACTCAAGTGATTTCCTTAAGAAGTCTACTGCAGTTGAGACATCATCGAATGCCAGTGCCCCAACAGCAAATCTTGCAGCCTTGTGTGCCTCTGCTATTTTTTCAGGTGCCGGCTGGTAGTTACTGTCATAATGGTATGTCTGAGAAGTTGATTTAGGTTCCACGACAGTTCCATTTCTGCTGCTGGAACTATGTTGGACACTTGATGAATGGTCTGTAGTTAGTGGAGCTGACTGGGAAGAATATGAAGCATCAGACCCTTGATAAAAAGTATAGTTTGATGGGACTGATGGCAGGCTGCTTTCTGTAAAACTTGGATAAGACTGAAAATTGGGATAAGAGTAAGAGGTGGGAGTTTCATGAGAAGGGTAGGTAGGACCTAAATGCTGTGAATGCTCTGGTGAGTAGTGCTGATGGTTGTAGAGATCAGAATAAGAAGAACTTTCTGATCTGGCAGGGGGAGGATGATGGAAATCTTGGGTAGGTGGAGGAGGATGGTAATCTTGGGAAGGTGGAGGAGGATGGTAATCCTGGGAAGGTGGAGGAGGATGGTAATCCTGGGAAGGTGGAGGAGGATGGTAATCCTGGGAAGATGGAGGAGGGGGGTAGTCTTGGGAAGGATAAGCTGCAGGTGCATAAGTGTGAGAGGATGGAGAAGCAATGGAAGAATGCTTATTATCATTTACTCTATCATGAAGCTGCATAGATGGTGGAATGTTTGCAGAATGCTGGTCGTTAACAGTATCATGAAACTTAGGCGCAGGATGAATGCTTGGAAAGTTCTCGTAGTTGACAGGGTTGTGATAATTTTGTGATGAATCAGATTCTGGTCCTGGACTGGTAATAGTAGTTTCGGAAGTCCCAAGGTCCTGCAAAAATAAACAGCTGAAAGTTAATTGTTTATATTCTTTAATCTATTTATATGTTCTACTTATTGGTCAAACTCCGAACACACCAGGTTAAGTTTTGAATCATACATATCTATTACTTGGATTACTCAATGGAACTGACAGATCCTCATCACCAGCAGGTGGACCGGCCGTGGGCGTCCTTCCTTCTTTCAAAGCCTTTCTTATATCAGCTGCTTTCCATGCTGCATATTTCTGTTTCTGCTCTAGCTGTAAAGAATCCCATACAAGCATTAAACAAACGGTAACACAAGTAATATTTTTGCAGCAAATTGTTGCCAAATAAGAAAGGCTTGCGAGAAACATGCAAATGCAATGAGGCATTCATAAAAAGGGAAGGCTCAATGCATTCAAATACACACATCAGGCTGAAGTGCTCCAAATTGATAAAGAATCTCGAAAAAGATGCTGGCCGCATAAAATGTTTTTGCCGTATTCCTGCCGAAGGTCAAAGAATATATGTTAAAAACTGATCACAGATTAACAACCAAGAAAATTATTTAAAAGACATAAGAAAGGAATATGAGCAAACATTTGGCAAAAGACAAGATGAATTATATTGATTTAAGTAGAGAAGGATGAAAAGAGAGAGAAAAAAAAAACTGTAATAATAGAAGATAATATTGATGTATAGTGAGTAATGATGTGTTACAAAAGACAAAGAACTGACTTAAATTTATACTAAAACTAAACTCCCAGTCCTACTTAAATAAAGAAACATATCATGAAAAATGGAAACCACTTCTAAGATACAATAACGATATTATGAGACATTTTCTAAATATTCTAACAAGAGATACATGGTACATAAAGAGAGTGGACGACTATCTTGTTTATAAGAAAGGAACAAGAAGCTGCAAAAATTCCTTGTAGTTGTCAACACAAAATTGAGATTGAACAATTGAAGCTGACGGGACAGAAGCAACAGATAAGCCTAAAGTCATATTCATTTCATGCCCAATAATACAATGGTTATATGCATTTAGATTAACATACAAATCTGCTCTTCCAGCACGATCTTGCTTGTCTGCTTTTCCAAACACATTCAAAGCAAATCCCTCAAGATATAAATTATCCTCAGGGCCCAACTGAATTGACTTTTTATCCTGTAAGGAAAAGGCAGAAAGATAAATATGGAAACAAATTGAGGATTCAACTGAGTAAGTAAAAATTGCATAAACATAACCAATCAAATATGTCAGCTGCTGCAAGTTGTCATGTCATGTAAACATTTCATACTACCATTATTCAGACTCAGAAACTGCCATTTAACATAAAGAAACTTGCTTCTTCTTTTCAAAAACAAAACAAAGTTTGGGATCCACAGGATCAATTAAAATATCAAACATAATTTTATTTTATTTTTGCGGGTCTTCTAGTGTTTTAGTTAATTTGTAATTAAGGAAAAATGAAATTAATGGCAGAAAGAAAGAGCATAGTTCATTTAGAACCTTTTCAAGCTGCTTCATAAGCGAAACAAGAAGAGCGTTAGTGGTCTTGGTGCGCTCACTCTGTGGAATCTTCAATCCCTGTTCCATCGCATATAATCGACCTAATTTCACCACAAAAAAAAATTGTTAATAAAAAAAATAATGATGATGATGATGATTAGGATATTTTAGATCAGTGAAGAAAAAACATGACATAGATTGGCAAAGGGGAAATTTGAGAAGACGCGAAACAATAATCAAAAATAGGTATCGATCTAAAATCAAAATATATATATAAAAAAAAAAGGAGAGAAATCAGATAATTACAGTAATAAGCGACGAGAGGTTCGTGCTTTTGCAATTCATCGGCGCGTTGAAGGTACGGTAAGAGCTGTTTCGCGGGCTCGTTCTCGTTCGCCATCCCAATTCTCAGAGATACTCAGAACAAGGTATTGCGACACACGACGTCGTTTGTTTACTTTATTCCAAAGTTTATACCTTCGACCGTCATTTAGTGCATTTTGAAAGAAAGAAAAAGCTTCTCGTTGAAAAAAAAAAAAAATTTGAATTGCTGTTACAAAAACTTAATAAGCAAGTATTGACAATTATATAAGATGAATTTTATATTATAAATTTTTATAAATTATATTATATCTAACCGGTTATATATATATATCTATTTTTTTTTGTAAATACCGGTTATATTTTAATTAAAGTATATAATCAATCAGACTTAATATAATTTGTAAAAAAAAAAAAATTAATGGATTCTTTTCCATTATATAATGTCATCACTTACAAATTTTAATTGATATAATCAAGATAATTTTAAAATTAAATTTGAGCTATCCGCTAAACCTGAATGTGAGGGAACGTAGGATGAGTTTACAAAACTCAACCTACCCTGTATTGTTCGGCGGGCACGGTAGGTCGGCCTGGCATGTCGAGTCCATTCAGTGCGATATTTGTAGTTCTAGGGAGTTCAACATAAGAAGTATCCCCACTGGATCAACTAAAAGACCAGTCCTAGTATACCCAGAAATAAAAGTCCAGTACTCCTCAACTCTGAGAAATTTTTAGCCTTGCGTCTAAAAACATTCACTAAAATTATATATATATATATATATATGTAAAAAAAAATATTTCTGCAGTTACTGCATATAAGTTATCTACATTTTTATTCCCAAAATAATGTCGTTTTGAGATTGAAAGCTTAAAAAATTATAACTATAAAGACTATAATAACTTTGGAATAAATTAAAATCACAAAAACACCAAAGTCGTATTAGGCTTATTTATCTGCAATAAGTTCAGAAAAAGCAAACTCATATATATATATATATACAGGGAATCATATATATATATATATATAGGGAAAATTGTTTGTCATTTTAAATGACACAAGGTTATGTCATGAAAGAGACAAACACATAATTTCATATATATATATATATATATATATATATATATATATATATATATATATATAGGGAAAATTATTTGTCATTTTAAATGACACAAGGTATGTCATGAGAGAGACAAACACATAATTTTTATTTTTTTTAAATTTTAAATTAAAAAAATCATTCACTTTCTCTTTCTTAAAATGAGATAACTTATGTCATTTAAAATGACAAACACCAAACTCATATATATATATATATATATATATATTCTCTTTATTCAACTTTAATTATCATTGGGTTAGAGAAAAAGTTAAACAAAGAGAGAAAGAAAAAAGAATAACAACTATAGAATCTAATGGTGATTAAAATTATAGTGGAGTGGTAATAGAAAAATTTAGTAATAAGAATATCCTACCTCTACATATATATATATATATAGAATATTTTTAGTGTCAATTTTTCTAGTATCACTCTAATCAGTATTGAATTAGATGAAAAGTTGAACGGAGAAAGAAAAAAAAAAAATTTGAATCAATGAAAATTAAAGCAGTAATAGAAAAAATTGATAATAAGACTATATATATATATATACACACACCGTGTTTGCTACAATGCTACCATGAGACCGACTAAAAAACTTTATGTGCAGCTAATGTATGTACATCCCTATCAAAAAAGAGGTAAGATTTTGGGACATGAAAATAAAAAAAATAAAAAAAGGATAGAAATGAATTTTTTTTCCCAATTTGATAAAAGAATATAGCCAAATAGTTACATCAATGTATTAAAAGATTTCCGAGATTGAGAAAGAAGGGACATTGTTATCTACACATTACAAATTCTCGTACCTTTATTCACCTTTACCGTACTTATAAGGTTCTCTCTTGGGTTTTCTTCTCTCTATCAGCTATTTTTGTAACAAAAGATGACGGAACAAAGAGATGGCACAGCAAAAAAAAAAAAAAAAATGGTGGCTTTATTGAGGAAAAACTGATCTCTTGCTTGTACACAATGTCAAATTAATAATTTTAACTGTTGTGTTTTATTAATCAAAACTCTAATTAAATAGACAATTACACATGAAAGCCATAATACATGAAAATAGGAATCACTTAAAGCTACCTCTATCCACTTTGTTAGGCTTGTGAAAACTGTCAAGACTTATTCAAACAAATTCAAATACTAGTCTTAACTAATTAGCAACAATAATAAAAGAATAAAATAAAATAAAAATTAAAAAATTCGTAACACTTTATTTTTTTCAACTCAAGTAATAATTTAAATAAACGAGCAGACTCTATACAATTTTCAAATACATTTTTAGGTCAATAAAAAATTAATTTTTACCCCTAATGTACCACATTTTTAGTGGAATTTAATTAATTAAAAGATGTTTGGTAATTGGATGCACTACACGCTTGTATGTTAAAAGATTATTTCATATTGTCATCTGAACTTGGTTCTGAACTCGGTTTGTAAGTTATCTGAATTGGTTTTCATTTGCACGCACAAAAACAAAATACACATTTGCAGACAGACAACTAAGCACGTTCTTTTACAATTTTTTTTTTTAATCAGAAAAAAGTTCATCCATGCCTCTGTAGTTTACTCCAAAATTACTCATGCTCCTGTGATTTTTTTTTATCGCATATATCCTTCTGATTTGTAAAATGGTATGTTTTTTTATCACATGTGATTTTTTACTTTTTACAAATAAAAAAACACAGGGCATAGGTAATTTTAAAATAAACTACAAGGACATTGATCAACTTTTTCCTTTTAATTATTAATCTGACTTAACACAAATAATAGTACTCGACTCCACTAGTAATTTGAAGTGGTTTAAAATTTGGGAAAAGTTATATTTATAAACTTTGTGTTTATAAATTCTTACAAACTACATTATATTTTACCGATAAGACACTCTTGAATAAAATCTTATCGATAAAATATAGACAAAAATATTTCTGCAGTTAATGCAGATAAGTTATCTGCCTTTACTTTTAAAACGATGTCGTTTTGAAATTGAAAGATTAAAAAATTATAATTATAAAGACTATAATAACCCTGAAATAAATTAAAATTACAAAAACACCATGATTTTCACCCCAAAACGACGTCATATTGGGCTTACTGCAAATAACTTATCCGCAATAACTTCAGAAAAAGCGAACCTTAAAATGTACAGTAATTTATAAATTTATAAAAAAAAATTATAAATATAACTCTACTCTTAAAAATTTAATTATTTTATTTGAACTAATTCAAGAATTGATTATTCAAGAATCAAACCACTTTATTAATTCGGGAGTATAAAAAAATCAAATCAATCGAACTTGTCTGTGAATTGAACCAAACAACAACACAATTTTTATTCTTCTAGTTTGATATAAAAAACCAAACCAAACCAAATTATGCACACCCTAAAACTGCCAACAGCTGGCTATAAAAAAAAACTGCCAACAGCTGAGTATTGTACGAAAACAGTCAAAAATGAAAGTGACGATTTTATTGTTTGGACGGTGACTTATATTAAATACCAATTACCAGCAACATGCTGCTGAGAAACCTTGGAGATTTGAAGATTCGGAAATTCGTATTTCATCACATAAAGGATGGAAAGTGAAGCAAACGAATTGATTATGAGCTAGGATTTGGAAAAAGGCAAGACTACCACTGTGTATACTTTTTATATTAAAGGGCTTCAATGGATAAGCCAACATGTATTGAGAAAACCTCCAAATGGCAAATATAACATACACAGCTCAGAACAGTTCCTCTCCAATTACTTGTCACTCACAGATTATATTCCTAAAGCATTAACTAGTAATATGACAATGCTACAAAGATGAAACTATGAGGTTGAAAACAAAGATCTCGTTATTAGGGTGATATCGGGATGGGTTCAGTAGCAGAAACTTGGGAAGCAGCATCTTCTTTTGATATGGCCACATAATTCACGGGAGCAACAGGTCTAGTATTATCCCTTTTTCCGTCTTTCGATGTGGACCTGCTTCCATTTTGATGAGCATTAAGCGATAGCCGTCGGTTAGGAGTACCATTGGCTCCACCATTAGCTCGAGGTCCCACTACCTTCTTGGCGCTGACTGGCCTAGCAGGGCTGGGTCTTGAACCAAAGATGGCTTCCTGTTCTGTGTTTTGCAGCTCGTGGTACTTCTTCTGGTCCTAAAGAGTGCAAAGTTCACAGGTTATGACCTCTCAGCAGAACAGTATGTACCAAATATAATAGTGAACAGAAATAGGCCAAGCTGATATTTTATATTTGCTCGTGGTCTTGTTATTAGCAAATGCTCAATTAATCTCAAAATCTGTCATCCTAATCATCTCATCGGTGAAGCTTACCCTCATCCTTCGTTTTTCCTCTTCCCTTTCATGCCTGAGCATGGCATATTCATCTAACATAGCAAGGAGAGGAACACCATCATAAGTGAATGACATGTCATGCTCTTCTTCCCATGCACGAGTTTTAGCAACCAATGTATCAACCAAAGCTGCATTTTCACCAAAACAAACAAAATTAATTATTCCAATAATGTGGAATCGTTTCATTTACTTACACTTACAGCGGATCAAATTAGTAATAATGGTACTGATGGTGGTTTTAGTCTCGATCAATAAAAACCTGGAATTTTGTTGACCAGTATCCGAGCTTTCTCTGCACGCTTGAGGTTTAAGTGTGCACCTCTGCTTGCATTATACCTGTTTTCATCCTGTTTTACAAGGTTGTGTCAGAGGGTAAAGTTATAATCCAAATGACAAAAATTATGTAACCTTTCATGTAATCATTATAACTTGCAGCAAAGCTAAAGCTAAAATTTATGTACGGAAACAAGGCCAGGCACATTTCAATTTTCTTATGAAATAACGAATCACTTAGACTGAAAACTTGTATGCTTGTTAACATGATAATAAATGCCCTTATCAGAATAGTACTATTTCACCTCTCCCACCAAAGCGGTGCACACCCAACCACAGACACACAGAATGAGGAAGAATGCAGAAGGGAGATTATAAGTACCCGGTTGTAGTCTTCAAGCCAACTCTCTTCTTCACATGCTGACATCCATTTCTCAACCTTGTCCAATATATCTTTTCGGCTTAAAGCTTCTTCTTTTGCTTTCGCTATCTGATTGTCCATATCAGCCAATAATTCAGTTGGTTCAATGTTTCCAGAATCAATTAATGCCATAATCTTCTCTCGGGCAGCTTCTGGATCTATTTCAATATGGGCACAGGAAAATATCTCCTCAAGCTCTGTTTGCTTCTTGAAAGCAATTTCCTTCATCCTGCTGGCTTTCAGCTGATCAAGCCTCTCAACTTCCACCTCAGCCTTTATACAAAGAACAGTAAAATAATCAGTAAGCATCTATTTTGGAGACCAAATCTGTAAACTTTAGAAGGTCTTTAGTACCTGCTCAATCAAATCCAGAGCAAGGGCCCCAGGAACAGTGACTTCATCGACAGAAGCAGACATATTACACGTAACATGGTCAAATAGTCTCCTTTCCTCCGGATGGGTATCCATTAGATTCCACAGATCAATTAACTGTGAAGCTAATTCTTGTAGCTGCAAGGGATATACAGGTCAAAGTTAAAAAAGAAAAGAAAAAGATACCGTATATTAAAAGTCAAGCAGAAACGGATACACCATGTTTGTTCTAACACCCTAATATTATACTCTTTTTATACTAATTTTTTTAATTGAAACTTGTTTTGAGTTTGTAATTATTATTTTTATAATTAAAAGGTATTTATTTTTAAATATCCATAAAAGTTATTTCTAGTTGAGAGGGAGTATTCTGTGTAACTGAAATTTTGGTAAAAACTAAAATTAAGCTATAACTTCAATTATAAAAGTATTTTTAATTTATCATATCAAAGTTTATCTCAGAAAATATATTTCTCTTTGTTTAAAGAAACTTTTAGAGTTGACAAAGATTTTGATTGATAACGAAAACTCATTTTCTCCTACACACGCGCCCGCACACATATATTTATAATACTGGTAGAGAATCAAATCGTTTTTAAACAAAGTTAAGATGAATCAGTACATCAAGACAAAAACCATGGTACGCCAAAATTACTAACTTTTGAATGCATGTACAGTTAACAGCCATTGCATAAAAAAATAAGGAAATAAAACAGTGTTCTAAATGAATTACTTTGTGAAGCCTCTGTTTTTTATCTTCTTTCAGCGTCAAGACAGTCTTAGCCAGCCTAGCTAGGGTGTCGTTGCTTATACTTTTGGATTGAACACCAGCAGAGTCATTTAGGCTTGGATGAACCTCAGTTACGGTACTGAAGAAGTCCATACCAAGGACAGCACATAGATCATGCACAGTACTCACAAATTCAAGAACCTTGTGCAATCTCTCACTCTGCCAAACAAAGTAATGCAACAAAACTCTCAATATACTATTTAGTGAATAAAATCAAATTTTGTTTTCGAATTTGTGAGTTACTGATATTGGACAGTATAACAGAATTACCTTTTCTTTTTGAAGATCTTGGAGCTCACATTGATATTCATCTAACTTCTTCAGGGACAAGTCAGACTCGTCAACTGCAGGGGGAACATCACTAAGGTTCAAGTTCCCAGCTATTTCTCCACATATGTTTTGGATCTGTGACTGTACATCTGAGAACTCCCTTATTCTTTCTTCCTTTTGTTGCCATAACTGTTCAAGTATTGGTGCTATGGCTTCAAGCTCTTCCTTGATAGTTCCAGAAGTGTTTTCAGGCTGTGAAGTTATAAAAATTATGCACAGGAAGTTAATTTACCATTTAAAAATTTAAATGCATCACAAAGCTATATCTGCAGTTATCTCGTTTTGCATTGCCAATATAAGGATATAATTAAGTAGTCACTAACAATTTCAGCAAAGCTCTTTTCTCCAAGAGCTGATAGAAGACCAGAAAGCTCAAGCTTAGCATCAGACAAGGCTTGAAGTAGCTGTGCCCTCGACTTTGCAGCCTGCTCAACCTTTCTCTTGTACACATCCAAGCACTCCTGCTCTAACTGAAGAAGCATCTTGTCTCTTTCCTCGTCGCTCTCACCAACCTCATCCCATATTTCCTACAGCGAATAAAGATATTCTTACTATTCTGTAAACCATGAGCATCTTCAATGACACAGATAAATAGCTGAATGAAGTTACCTGAAGCTTCTTTAACAAGGAACCACAGGTGTTTTCTCCAAGAAGAGGATTTTGAGCCTCTGTCACTGCCATTTAAGTTCCAGCGCAACCTAGCCTGCACACACAAAAAAAAAAAAATGAAATTCATTTCTCCTTACACCGAACACACAGAAATATCTCTTCTGCGAAGATCAAGAAACAAACAGATATCTGAAAACTCGTCTTTGTACCAGGCAGGAAATTCATGTGACAACCATATAAATAAAAAACCAATAAAAAGGCATTGGTACATCTCATTCTGGGACTGAAAACTAGTCGCCTTGAAGAGTCGAGTATGGAAAAACTATAAAACAATATAAAAGGAACAAGGAAGCTAAAAGCGCAGTACACAATGGGAATGCGGAATTAAGTAAACCATAGTGAATGCAAACTGGAAATCCATTTTGTGTAAATATTGAATTCCAGTTCCCCAAATTATCCATCCCAATAGATGAACTAACGAGTTCAAATAAGGATCTATGGAAAGAAAAGTCCAAAAAGTTTCTAAATTATTATTATTTGTTTTAAATAAGGTTCGAAGTTGTTGAATTCCTTCAACTGCATCTGCAAAGCAAATCTCCGAACAAATCAGACTCCATTCAGCATACGTAACCAAAATCCAATGCAAGGTTAGCTAATTAAACTCACTGCGCAGAGGATCAAAACAAAATGCAATCAATTTACCAATCAGAAAACTAAATTAATCTAATGACAAGAAACAAGTAGCAAGAATATAAGCTTAGTGTTCTAGCAAGCTAACAGTGAAGTCCAAAAATGAAAACATGAAGAAAAAAAAAAGTAATGAAAGCAGAGTGAAGCAACAAGTTCAGTCCTTGCAATCACAGAGTAATGAGCAACAAGTAGATCTCTGAGTATGCGGAGATCAAGAGAAGGAGAAGAAGATGGGGAGAGAGAGAAATGAGAATGCTCACCGTTTGATTGAGGCTTAGGGTTATGTGGTTCTTTCAGATCTGAAACAGAGCGTGGGTTTCTGTGAGTTCTTGAAAGAGTGTGAGTGTGGTTGTGTTGTGTGTGTGAATGAATAATAGACATGAATAGATTACATCATAAGGAAAGAAAATGGACCCCACTAAGACTATCTCTTCTCTTCTCTTACTCTGCTTGTCTCCTAAGTCAATTCATTTATTGTCCTTCGTCTTCCCCTTTATTTACTGATATGACACTGTGTTTGCTGTATTGAAACATAAGTATTTATCCAAAACTAAAACTTATATCAAACACATTTTATGTGTGTGTATTCAAAAGTAGTAACTCTGATGTTAGAAAACGTTTAGAATATTAATAATATTTTCTTCTGATTTTGTAACTTAAATACATCAATTTTTTATCTAGCATATATGGAAAGCTTATATACATAAAATAGGAAATCTTGAGAAAGATGGATAATAATTATTATTATTATCAACCTGCACTTAATTTTTTTTTTTTTATATATAGTTTGCGTCATATTATTAAATTGGTCACTTGTTGTTCCCAGAATCAACTATAACTGTATTAAGTATAAGAAAATCTTTACTTTCTATTCACCGAAACAATTGCCTAAATCAATCATTTATTTCGAAACAATAATAACCAAAATAAGTAATAAAAGATAAGAACAATGAACAGAAGCTCTTGACAAAGTCCAATGATGTAATAAAATTAAAGGGCAGGGGCATTTAATGGTAACAAATGATAAGTTTTTTTCCTTTTAAAAAATAATTTTATTTTGTTAATAATTATTTAAGAAGAAGGGGGGGGGGGGGGGGGGGGGGGGGGGGGGGGGGGGGGGGGGAAGAATAGAAATAAAAAAGGAAAAAGAACAGGAAAGGAAAGCCCAGATATGAGGCAAAGGCAAAGGTCGCGGTCAGGGGTTGGGTGTCATCACGAATCAAACACATCTCTGTCCAAATGAGTAATGACACCATCAATGTGAAGCCACCTATATTTTGTTTAGTGCATAATAAGCTTTTGCAACGTGGAAATTAACAAGATATTTAAAATTTTGATATTTTCATTTCCCTTTGGACCATAACTTAGGCGTCTGATTTAGATGTCAGCATCCATTATTAGGATAATTGTTATTTGATCATGGATATCCTATATCATTGCTGCTGTTTGGATGGCCTACGTTACATCATGTTTACAGATAAATAAATGTTTATGTATCATTGCAGCATCAGAATTCTGAACATCCTCGGTGGCGCCATACTGTGTATATATATGGCCCCAAAATCGTCCCATGTGTAAAATCAGTGTTCTGAAAATTGAACCAGACCGGTCAATTCAACCGGTTCAATAGTAAATAAGTGTATTGGCCGATTCGGTCTGGTATGTAAAATTGGTATTTGAAAAATCCGGCTGCAAACTATTGTGAACCGATTAAATCAACAAAAAAAGAAAAAAGAAAAACAGGTAATGAATCATTTATGGATGAATAATAGTAGACATGTCACATACAAAAAATATATCAATCATTTTTCTTATTTTTCTATTTTAAGATAAAATTGAAGGAGATAACCAGAATGATTCTTATTTTATCATTTCATATGAAGAACATGAACACAAAATCTTTTAGTCTTTATTACAATTTTTTGCTTTTAATGTTAATAATAATATTCAATTTCTAAGACAATCATGAATTTAGATATATGACCAACAAGTCACATAACTGAGTATGCTTATTAAATTATGTAAAGCCGCTAGCTGTTTTAGTTAGAAACGTACGAACAATAAATTGCTAAGACTTTTATCATCCAACTTCCCAATTTATGTAGGGTTGTTTCCCAATTTATGTAGGGTTGTTTAGTAATAACTTGAATAAGAACTAAAAAAGACATAAAAGTAGTCACCCTTTAAGTCTCCCGGGGATTTCCTTCCTTTTATAGTTCTAAGTAATGACACTTACACAATATTTTTTTTCAGGTTTTCTACTAGTCAAATCATCATTATTATTATTTTTGAATATTAAAAATCATCATTATTTATTTTTCTCTGTTTCACACTTCACCTTTTCACGTTCCGAGAAAAATATTTTTAGTATTATAGATATATCGAAACTTGATTTGATATTTGTTTCCTTTTTAACAAGGAGCACCTATTTCCGTTGAAAAAAATGTGCCTTGAGACCCACTTTCATTCTTTGTGAGGTAATATACTTGTGTAAAAAACATTACGGTTTTATTCTGAAGTGTCTGTTTACTTGGCAGCAAGATATCTAGAATAAAGGTGATATATTTTGACTAGGGTCCTTTTATCAATGCATGCTTATTTATTTATTTTTAAAAAAAACTCTTTCCTCTTACATATTTTTATCTGACATTTTTCTTTTACATTTTTACACTCAAATTATTAAAAGTCACATCAATTTTTTTTTATTACTCAATCATTCATATTTTTTCTGGAACACACGATACTCATAATAAGTTAGTGATCTTATAAGATGAAGGGAGAAAAATAAATAGAGAGAAATGTAGATAGAAAAATAGAAGATCAAAATAAGCTGAATCTTGTGATCATTATATTTTTCATAGAAGTTATGTGTTATAAAGAATTTTAAACATGGATTGGGGGGAATAATTAGACTTCAACTCATTATTAATGTAATAATTACAAAATACATAAAAAAAAAATCAAATAATCATACGCATAAATATTTTATAACATTCCCTTTAAATAAATATTTTATATCAATATATATCGTTAAAATTTTATTAAAAACAATCTAATAAAAAAACTTAAACGAAAGAAAAAAATTAAAAAATTCAATTAACATACCGTATCTTATTTGATGCCAATGTGAGTTATAATGTACCATAACAATTTTTTTCTTTACTTTTATATGTTTAATTTCATGCAACACAACTTGCCGCTAACTCAATACACTGTGGATTTAGATTTTTCCTACATATATTATGCCATGGCCACTAAATGATAATCAAGATGCCAATGGAAGGCATAGAGTGTCAGACACATGTGAGTTGGGCCATGCCGCATGTGACATAAACCGGGAATAGTATATCTGAAACTTGTGGATTTGAATAGCTGCATTGACCAGCCGAAAGCAAACTCTCTAGCGAAGTCACATGCATATGTACTATCAATTATAGGCCAATCATCATCCAAATGACCATCTTGGCTAAAATAAACAGTGATTTCTTATGGCACCATCTCTCATGTGATTGTTTTTTTATAGGTATAATTATTTGTAAACCCTTCTCTCGATCGTATCATACCTACTTTCTTACTTACTTTTCTGATATGATACCCACTTCTTACTAATTAAATATTGACATCGAGGACCCAGTTCTTGAGTTTGCCATGTTGTGCCCTTTTTGTTATGCCAACGGAATGGAATTAAAGTCCATTCTAATTCTAATTTAATTTGCAGAAATTTAAAAGTTTTTTATTAGCTAGGCCTGGTTTTACTTTATTATGCTCATTTCATAATTTTACGTGGCTGACACTTAATTGTAGAGTAAATATCTTTTTTCGTCCCTGGAAATATTTGCGAAGCACAATTTAGTCCCTCGGTTTAAAAAAGTCACATTTCAGTATTTCATCTTTGAAAAAAAGGGTCACGTTTGTCCTTCCGTTAGTTGGCATCTAACGGCCCAACTAACGGTGCACACGTGGACCGTTACTTTGCTGAGTCACCGTTAAGTATGCCAGCTTGGAAGTAAAACGACGCCGTTTTGAAGGTGCCTTATGTCTTGTTGGAGTTTTGAACAGCTGAAGGTTCTATTTGGTCCCTGACAAATTTATCGAGGCCTTATTTGGTCCTTAACACTAAAAAATCACCATTGCAGCAAACCTTTCAAACCACCATTGCAGCAAACCAAGGCTTATGCTATTGGCCAAGGCTTATGCTATTCGATCAGATTTCCCATTGTTAACAACCCCCTGAAACCAAAAAAAGGATTACAACAATCTTTTACAATATATAACGAGCTTTCTACAGTACATATGAAGTGCCAATATGGATACAACCTTACCCAATGAAGCAGTAACCAACCCCTTTGAACGTCTAGGACATCCAACATAAGTCCTATTTAAAAGTACTTATGAGCCACTCACCTTCACTACTCAGGGTTATGCAAATGGATTATTTGCACCAGGAAGATGCTCCAAGTGGTTGCCCTTGAACTGCAGTGCAGGGGATTCAAGTACTGAGCCCTACATGGTCACTCACCACCAGATTCTTGCTCATGCAGCTGCTGTCAAAGTCTATAGGAACAAGTACCAGGTTACTATATAAACTATAATTAGAGTATGGAGAATATATTGATTGAGTCTTTTGATTTTATTCAAACAACCAGTGCACAATATATAGCCAAACAGAAAGCTGAAAAAGGAAAAATTAACTACAACCCCCACTGTTGATATGTCAATAAATGATTGAGATTGTTCACATGACATGATCATGAGATTGCTTTCCAACATAAACCATATTTGTAATGCACTACAGATTAGAATAAATTGAAGGGAGAGTCATCAAATTAGTTGTTGGTAAATTGGTAGAGATAAATTTAACTAAGAGTGGCTTTATTTCATTTAGAATTATCAAAAGGGACAAATTGGGATAACATTGAACTCTCCATGGGTAATGCCACTTTCCCAGTCAAAGGCAGATATAGAAGCAGCATCTAGAGCCCTTGTTTTCCTATATGACTGGTAATTTTTCCTACTTATTCTTCTTTTGGCTTCACATTAATTGCGGTGGTTATGGTTTATATGGACTTAATAAAACATCATAATATTTTTCTGGTAACGTGCCTAATGGATAAACGGACCTAACTCAAATTATTTCCTGACTTCCGAGGTTTAAGGAGCCACTGAATTCTGGATCATACCCTGCTGAAATGGTTGATAATGCTGGTAAAAGATTGCCAAAGTTTTCAAGGGAGCAGTCCTTGATGGTTAAAGGATCTTTTGATTTCATAGGACTTAACTATTACACCGCAAATTATGCAGCCAATGTCCCTTGTACAAGTGAAAACCAAACTATTTTCTCAGATGCTTGTGCTATTCTCACAAGTAAGACACAATAAGTGAAATATATTTTTTGGTTCAGTTTGATCTTTCTTATATTTAGAAAGCATTTGCTTACTTGAGATCTTAATTGTTGCATCAGCAACGAGAGATGGAGTTCAGATTGGTCCAAAGGTAAATGCATATTTTGGGATAACTGCTAAACACATTCAGTTAATAATAAAATTTTAATTTCATTGTTTAGCTAGAAAAGGTTTGCTGCAATGGTGGTTTGAAAGGTTTGCTACAATGGTGATTTTTTAGTGTTAAGGACCTAATAGGGCCTCAATAAATTTGTCAGGGACCAAATAGGACCTTCAGCTGTTCAAAACTCCAACAAGACATAAGGCACCTTCAAAACGGCGTCGTTTTACTTCCAAGCTGTCATACTTAACGGTGACTCAGCAAAGTAACGGTCCACGTGTGCACCGTTAGTTGGGCCGTTAGATGCCAACTAACGGAAGGACGAACGTGGCCCTTTTTTTCAAAGATGAAACACTGAAATGTGACTTTTTTAAACCGAGAGACTAAATTGTGCTTCGCAAATATTTCCAGGGACGAAAAAGGGTATTTACTCCTTAATTGTAATACTCTATGCAGTTTAGATTAATTAACGTATAAAAGAGAGCTTCAAGTAAGTTATTCAACCATTTAAAAAAAACTGCAATTAAGTAAAAGAAAAGAGTGATTTAACCAACAAAGCTCGATACAGTTGTTAGATAGCTGAGTTCTTTAAGCATGTTGACAGAAATTCGATTCCTCACTGTATGTATAGAAGAAAAAAAACTTTGTTGGTGGAGACTATATCTACTTTGGTAATTTCTCGGCTTTGAGAAAATTAATTTTCGTCTATTTGTTAGGAATACCCTTAGGGTGTGTTTGGTTGAGGTTTTCTTTTGGGATAGATGGGGAAGTGTGGGTAGGTATCCCAAAATGCTATGTTTGGTACAAGTTTATGAAAAAAAAGTCTAGGAAAGAAGTTTGCAAATGAAACCATATTACAGTTGATTTTGTGTTCAATTTCACTGTTTAAGAATACCTCTTGAGATATGGTATTTATGGAAAACTAGGGAAGTGGAAAACTGAGAGTGGTTAGGTAAAATTACTATCCCGTTAATTAGATTGGCTAGGTAATTAGATGGCTCGGTAATTATCTATAGTGATGAACTAAAGGAAACATCTTGAAATGATTGATCAATTGTAGGATTACTGATGTACTTGTACTTGTTTGTTTAACACTGAATTTATTGCCTGAAAAGAATATGGCACTCTTAGTGCAATGATCTTATCACGGTGAATCAAATTTTTCATTAACGAATATCGATGAAATCCAAGAAAAAAAAACTTTTTTTATTTTGGAAAGAAACAAAGGGTTCTATTCTAAACAAGGATCTGTGACAAATATCTGGACATACAGGTTCATATCTCTCTCACTGAATACACGTTTCAGAGTTTCACTGTTCTGTGATCTCACTCAAACAATACAAATACTAGACTCCATTGAATCCTTTTCCCAAATCAACAACCAAATTTCAAACTTTCTCGAATCTCGAAATGTGAAAGGAATCAACCCTAAAAAAATTAATAAAAAATATAAAAAAAAACTTACTGAGCAGAAAAATTGTTGAAAAACAAAAACCTAAAGTAATCCCCGCATAATGTGATAGTAAACGAAGTAATCCAGATCGCGCCAAAAATAAAAAGAAGAAGAAGAGGGAAACAAAGAAAAGAAAAAAGAAACCTCTCAAAATAGAAATCAATCAGAACCTAATTGATTTAATTACAATGAATTTCTCACCTTCTACTGATAAATAAATTCCTCCGATCATATTAAAGGGACTTGAAACTCAACGCATCAACGCATCAATGATCAGATTCCACCTCCTTGGTCTCAAAAAAATAAAAGATAAAAAGAGAATCCAGATTCGATTAAGGAACAAGGCACATATCGTGAAATTCGCGGGTGATGGCAGTTTTGTGATTTTGAAGCTGAGAGCAGGAATCGGAAAGCAAGTAAGAGAATTAAAAGAAGAAGATAAAAATTGATGATTTCGGGTTACCAAAAAATCTTCCTATGAAAAACATAATAATAAAAAATAAAAGGGAATAGGAGAAAACGGTTTCAGTTGGGAAAAAGGAGCGAGAATTAAGGACAGATGTTTTTACTATGAGAAAAAAAATTACAAAACTCAAAGAATTAAACAACCTCGTATTCATACTGTAATTTGAGCCACTAAAACAGTGATATCATCTTTCTTTCCACCCATATGACTGTGTCCTTCTCTCTCAGAAGCATCCTGAAAAGGGGTTCGAAAATCTTTAGACTTGGAAAAGGACAGAGCAATGTCTGCTATGTGCTGAGCCAAATCATTAACTTCAAACACTCCATTTGTCCACCTCAGAACTTCTTCAATATCATCAGCGTACAAATTATCAAAAAGTCCATCACTACCTAACACTAGAATATCCTCTGCCTTTACTGAAATCTCATACTCATATGCAGAGTCAGAGCTGTCACTAATCTCATTATTCCCCAACTGAAATGGTGTGTTGAAAGAGTGCTACTGGATGGGTGATTGAAACAAAAGCCTATTATTTCTAAACAACATTAAACCACTATCACCCACATTAACTCCATGCAACACCCCTTCTTTCAGAGTAACAATAGATGATGCGGTAGATGATCCTTTTGCTTTGGTATTCAAGAAAGCATCATTCAACACTTTTCTTGGATCAACAAAGCCCTTTGATCGAAGTTGAACAGCATTCATAGCTTCTGTCATGAGCTCTCTGGCATATTCACCAGCATCGATTCCTTTCTTGGCCCAACCACCGACCCCATGAGCCACACCCATGGTTTGCTGTTTCTCACAGATGTAGAATGCATCTTCTCCCATTGGTTTCTTTGGGTTATCCTTTGGATAGTAGAATTTCCCAGCAACCATCTTCAACACCTTCAACCGTTTCTTTGGCTTCTCTCTGGCAACAACGTATTTATCACGAAGACGCTTCTTGATAATCATCGTCGACTCGAAGGTTTCAAATTTCAAAGAAAAGAAAAGATGGCGCAAAGAAAGAAATAAACAAGTGTGGGTTTGATAAAAGAGATATGTAGTGAAAAAATTGTAAAATACAGGTATTGTAAAACTAAACTGAAATGTGCTCCGATGTCTGAATATGACCGCAGGGTGTGCTTTCTTTAGAAGATTATAAGGAATCATGTTTTAATTTCAAAGAAAGTTTCAGTGATTTGTGAAACTATACAGAATCATGCTGAGAAAATAAACTAAATCATACGAATATCTTTTTAATACAGATTATGTTTTATTTAAACCAAAACTTAAGTGATTTGCGATTCCAAAATTGAATTTACGTACCCTTATATTAAAGTGGTCTTAATTAAAGGCAATTGATGCTTGTCATATTACAATGCTACCTTAAACTCCACGTGATACTTTTTTTTCTTACTATTCATGTTTTTCTAAATAATTAGTCAAAAATTTAATAATTTTTGTTTTATTTTGAAACAAAATAATAAAATTCAATTTTCTCAATTCGTTTTGTCTTATTTATTCTTACATTTAATTTTTGATAAAAAAAACATAAAAAATTTCAATCATTACAATTTTTTTTTTCTAAAATTTATTTACTGTTCGTTTCTTAAATAAAACTAGCAATTAATATTTATTTTTATAAATTTCATTTCTTTCTATATCTCCCAATTATTTCAGAAGAAAAGCAAATACTCATAAATTTAGGTAACTATTTTTTAAATGAATATATTAAGGGTTCAAATTTTCTTCATTCCTCATACATAATTAGAGTTTTGAACCTTGATTTACATTTTCAAAAGACCAATTTGTCAAATAAATTTTTTCTAATTTTATCAAATCCAATAAAATTGATGGCAATCTTATATTTTTGTTTTGAATTTTTTCGATCGTTACAACGGCTATCATCTCACAATTTCAAAAAGAACTCATATGATGCCAACATTTGACGCTCTATTAAAAAAATAAAATTAAAAGAATATAAACAAATGAGTAGCACAAGTTTAACTTTACTCAATTAATAAAAATTAAAAAAAAAATCAGTTAGACGTAAATACAACGCGGCTGGGAAAAAAAATCAAAAAAGGATTCTCCATACCACAAATGTTAGATAGAAAATTTGTTTGAAAGCTCCATCATAATTGACAAATAATTTCATTTAACTAAAAACATAATTGATGGACAACATAACAATATGGGTAGTTTGATTAAATTAAAATATTAATTAAACTAAGATCAAATCACAACTACTAAATGAAATAATATCCATAGCTAAGAAAATTTTAAATTAAGAGGGTATAAAAGCTCAAATTATATGCATTTTGGAAAGATCATATGCTGTGATGAGTACAATTTGAGGAATAAGGCACAAATATTATTGAGGAAGATTCCATGAAAAAAAAAAACAAATGTAAAAGAATGTAAATTTCAACAGGCACTGACTAGTTCAAGGGTACTAGGCATATAGGTTCCTGCTAAGAAGGCTTTGAAAAGTGCAAGAGCAAGTTTTGGTTTACGCAAAGGAACTTCATTTCCTCCACCCCTTATTAGATTAATTGAAAACAAATCAATTGGATTGATTGACTAAAATTAAGGAAATTAATTAATTAAATTAATTGGCTAAAATTGAAAAAACAAATCAATTAGATTGATTGATCAAAATTAAGGAAACCAATTAATTAAATCAATTATAAGAGAAATTTAATCATAATTTTATAAAATGTTTGTATAAAAGAAGGGTTTGTTTTTTCTAAAGTTACTTTAGATAACTTTATCTAATGTTCATCGAAACGACGTCGTTTTGGGACGGAAATCATGGTCTTTTTGTAATTTTAATTTATTTCAGGGTTATAATAGTCTTTATCATTCTAATTTTTTAATTTTTCAACCTCAAAACGACGTCGTTTCGATGAACATTAGACAAAGTTGTCTAAAGTAACATCGGAAACTTTTTTCCATAAAAAAAAAATCTTAGTAATTAAAAGCATTATATAATCAATCCATTTTATGCACCTTATTTGATTATATAATCATAACGTTTTTGTTCTTTTTTTTGTTTGGTTAACATTCTTTTGAAACGTAATCATCATCTAATCACTTGATGTGATTTAATTATAATTTATAACATATGATTTTATTTTTTTAAATTTATGATTTAGTTATCTCGTAATACTTTATTTCCAAATTTGAATTTATGATATCATGCATTAAAAACTTTTATTTTCGTTTCTCTTTTATTTCCGTCATTAACATGGGCGATTTAACTGTTATTAAAAACTTTTGTTTTATTTTTAAAATTATTTCAAAAAAGTAATACCTTTAAATTTTTCTATGTTAATTTTTTTTATCAAATATTATTTATTTATACTTTCAAATTTATTATTCTCAATTTTCGTTTATAATTATAATATATTTATTATTCTCAATTTTAACTTATCATTTTTTTAATTTTAAATACAATTTTCTGAATTGATTATGCACATTTTCTTTATATTTTTAATTTTTTTCATGTATAATTTATAATTTTTACTATATGAATTATGTATACACCTCTTATATATAATTTTAAACAATTTCTAAAAATATACTTCATAAGTAATGTAAAAAAAATAAAAAAATAAACTTCATAATTCATACATTTTGAATTTAACTTAAATATAAAATATTTGTATAATGCACGTGATAATTTTCGATAACCTAACAAATGCCCTTATTTAGTCTGGTTTGGGTTCTGACGCCGTGGTTTTGGTTTGGGTTTGTTATGAACCTGACAAAGGCTCGTATTCTAGAATGACCAATAAAGGACAGCACAAAAGGAAAGGAATCTCTTATTCATGACGATCCTATCCAGACAGCTAAGCAGTTGGACTTGGGCCTCCAATATTCCTAAGAGGCCCAGAAGTACACTCCTTCAGGTAACCCATCTATAAATAAAGGGTTAAACTAATAAGGTACACACTCTCTAAAAACCCTATCTCTTAGCTTGTCACTGTGCACACACCTCACGCCTTGACTATGTCGATATTATTGTGCACAGTGATCGGCCTACCATCAAAGGTATCTCATTCATAGATACCTAAGAGAGGGCACATAGATCCCACATAAAATATACCAGCCATCGGCTGGACATCTCTGTCTTTCAGACAGAACATTGGCGCTGTCTGTGGGGACCGATAAACTTCGATTCCCACCCAATGGTGGTGAAAGCGCAGAAGATGCCACCATATCCAAAGTCAGCAACCAACAGTTCAAGACTGACCGACTTCAACAAGCATGACGAAACCGAGATAAGGGATCACGATTATGATAAAGATCATGACTGTGATTGCAACTGCCACTGTGATCGTGATGGGCAGATGATCAAAGTGCCAAAAACAAATAAGGAAAGGACAGGAGATCCACTCAGATAAGAAAATTATTACTTCTATCTATAATATGATTTTATTTACTTCCTTTTTATCATATAAAGAAAAGATGATAAAATATGAGTAAGATAAGGAAACAATTCCTTATACTTTAATTTGATTTTATTTCTTCCCCTGACATGGTATAACTCAGATAAAAGGTGAGGAGATCCATTTGTGATAAGGAAATAATGTCATCTATTTTAAATTTTGAAATTTAATTCATATAATATGATTTGAATAAGGAAACAATCAAGCCTTAGGAGGAAAAAGCAATAAAGAATTGCGATTTCCAAAGAGGCAGCATATGAGGATTACGATTTCGTTTGATCATTTCTATCCTAATATCCCTCTATATTATTTATCATTTTCATGGCGTTTCTGGGCATATGAATTACTTCTTAAATATGTGCATACAATATTATATGCCATGATGATACCATGATTCTTTGGGAAATTCATTTAGATACTAATTTATGTCTTGGTTAGTATATATGCCTTGAAGCATTGGTCACTATCTATCAAAAAGCACAGCTGGTGTATATTTGCAATAATTCTGCAGTTTAAAAAAAAAAAAAAAAAAATACTCCAAGAAGAGAATTGATTAGATCTTGCCGGATGAGCATAAGCATAAGCTAAGTCCGTGATCTTGGAACCCTCACGTTCCTCGGACAGCCAGATGAGCACAAGCTAAGTCCTCCTACTCATTTATTTATACATTTCAATATCCTTGAAGTTAAATAGTGAATAATGTTTATTTACACGTTATTCTCTCCACTTTCCATAACTTGCTAATATTCCTCGATGGAGTATTATAAACGGCTGAATTACATCAATAGCCATTGATTTCACATTATTATATTTAAATTTTATTCATTGCTAAATATCTTTGAATGCCAATTAATTAGCAATTGCCTGAAAGGTAGGCTATGATCATCATAAGAACCAAATGGGGACGAATGAGAAGCCACGATCAAATGGGGTCCACTTCGTATACTTAAAAAGCCAAGATAAAGTTATTCACGTTCTTTTTTCAAAAGCCAAGATCAATTGGTTTTTGGGTATTAAACTTGTGGACCTACGTGAATTCAATCTTGAAGCCATTGCAATTTCTTTTGCTAAAGCTTATTAATGTGTTATCACTATAATATTATTATATTGTGATAAAGCAAATTTTTTGCTTTCTTTATAAATTAATTGTTGGAATAGAAGATTTTATATGTTGTTATGATTTGCTGTGATATGTTGTAACCTGTAGTTTGTTAGGATATGTATAACTGAGTCCTATTGTAATTAGGTGTAGTTACTTATCTTTAGGAAGTTGTTTTACTATTTGGTAACAGACTGTTTGGTAACAGCCGTAACAGCCTATTCTATTTAAGATACATTGATGTACAGTTTTAAATCAATGGAAATACTATCAATTGATACCATTTATCATGGTATCAGAGCGATCCCTTGTTAAAAAAAAAAAAAAACTTCCGCAACGTGTAGACTCTGAAAACAGTGAGCAGGAGATAGCTTCTGTTGAAGATGGCCAATGAAAACAGCAGCAGGTTGAAGCCATCAGACCCTGGATCACCATTCTATCTGACTGGATCAGATAGCCCAGGGATTCTTTTAACAACCGTTATGCTGAGAGGAGAAGCCAACTACGAGAATTGGAGCAGTAACCCACAAGGAGGATTCCATGCAAAGCCATTTGGTGCACACGCAGCTCAAACGGAGGAACCACTAGAGCAAGCAAATGCATTCGCCGTTCTGACACCTGACGTGGTGACACAATTGTTATCATTGGTTGACAACCCGCAACGCTCAAAGGACAAATTAAATCGTAAAGATTCCCATTGTCACTGGCTTATAGATAGTGGTGCATCACGCCACATGACACGGGTATTGGAATTGCTGGAGAATGTTACAGATGTTGAACCTTTGGCAATCGGTTTACCCAATGGAGCTATTACTTATGTTGTGCAACAAGGATCTGTTTCGTTTACTCCTTCTTTTTCATTATCCAATGTCTTATTTGTGCCAAATTTAAAGTGTAACTTGATATCTGTATCTCAGTTGGTACGACAACATAATGTTGATGTGGTATTCACTAATAATAGTTGTGTTTTGCAGGACCGCAAGCTGAGGACGGAGATTGGATTGGGTGATCACAGGGATGGTGTGTATGTGTTTCGACCAAGCCAAGCAGCAGCTTTAACAGTTCGCTCCAGTGATACGCAAGAACTTTGGCACAAGCGGTTGGGCCATGCATCATCCGAAGCACTTTCTCTGATTCCTTTTTCTAGTAGCATTCGATTTGGCAATGTAAACAATAAGGCATGCGATATTTGTTATCGTGCCAAACAAAATCGATCCTCGTTTCCCATTAGTGATCGAAAGAGTAATAAAATTTTTGATCTTCTTCATTGTGATACATGGGGTCCTTACCGCACTTCCTCTTTCTCTGGTGCTTATTATTTTTTAACGATAGTCGATGACTTCAGTCGTGCTGTTTGGGTTTGTTTGATAGGTGACAAAAGTGAAACTTTTGGTGTGTTACGAAAATTTCTTTTAATGGTGCAAAATCAGTTTAATACAACAGTTAAGAGTATTAGATCAGATAATGGAACTGAATTTACTTCCAACAAGATGATTGAATTATTCACTGCCAATGGTATATTTCATCAGAAATCCTGTGTTCATACGCCGCAACAGAACGGTCGGGTAGAACGGAAGCATAGGCATATTCTAAATGTGTCTCGTGCTCTTTTGTTTCAAGCAAACTTGCCAATCAAATTCTGGGGAGAGAGTGTGATGACAGCAGCTCATATTATTAATAGAACTCCCACAAAGCTTCTCAATGGCAAAACTCCTTATGAGCTTTTGCATGGATCTGTTGCTGATTACAGTCACTTAAGGATATTTGGCTGCCTATGTTATGCGGTGACACAACCAAAACCTACAAACAAATTTAGTCCACGGTCTAGGCGGTGTATGTTTGTTGGTTATCCTCATGGGCAGAAAGGTTGGAGAGTGTATGATCTTAATACTAAGGAATTCTTTGTGTCACGAGATGTCAGTTTCCACGAAGATGAGTTTCCTTTTGTTGCTATAAGTGTGCCTACACCTAGCCCATCATTACCTACATTTATACCAATAGATTCTAATGATTCTGCCAATCCAGTATCTCAATCAACTTCAAATGATTGTGAGGCAGAAGTGCAGTTGGAAGATAGGGGGAGTGTCCATCAGTCTGAAAGGAAGCCGAATGAAGATTCTACATCAAATGCTGATCAAGTGCAAAGGAGTGAGGATCCAGCTCCTGCTCTCGTACAAAGGAATGAAGATTCAGCTCACGAACTTGTGCAAAGAAGTGCAGAATCAGCTCAAAACGATTCTCTTCGTCCAGCACGCACACGAAGGCCTCCGTCCTATTTGAGTAACTACAAATGTAATCTGATTGAGGCACATACACACACTCCCAGTCTCACCTCTTCTAGCTCCACCTCAGGTATACGGTATCCAATTGCCAACTATGTGAATACTAACAATTTTTCTTCAAAACATCGAGTTTTTGTTGCTGCTATTGATGCAGGTAGTGAACCTCGGTCATTTAAAGAAGCAATGACCAATGATGTTTGGCGTAAAGCTATGGCTCAGGAGATACATGCACTAGAAGAAAATAATACGTGGACTATCATTGATTTACCTGCAGGCAAACATGCCCTTCCATGTAAATGGGTATATAAAATTAAATATCATTCCAATGGTAGCATCGAGCGCTACAAAGCAAGGTTGGTAATTGCAGGTAATCATCAAGTTCCAGGAGAAGATTTCCATGAAACTTACGCTCCTGTAGCGAAAATGGTGAGTGTTAGAACTCTACTCTCGGTTGCAGCTGCAAAAGGTTGGTACTTGCACCAAATGGATGTTCATAATGCGTTTCTTAATGGAGAACTGGACGAAGACGTAGCAATGAGGATATCTTCTTGTGCCAACGAAAATATGCATTAGATATCCTCAAAGAAACAGGTTTGTTGGA